>NC_090750.1:51157656-51170156 GCF_036898095.1 Palaemon carinicauda | reverse complement strand
TATTCTTAATTTTGGATATTCCATGTGCTTGTAACTTCATATGGAGGAAGCCTATATTTCTATTAAACTGCAGTAACAATATCAAACTGTAATTTCTCTCTTTTTTTTTTTTCTTCCCTAGTGAGAATTCAATAAAAAGGGTCACAGTCTCGATGTGAGTAAAATAACTTAGAAATATAAAGTAAAGACTAAAGCAATGTAGATAAACTCGAAAACATACTAAGTTTCTTCTTGTTTAATAATATAACAAAAATCCACCAAAAATAAATTCACGAAATAGAGAGAAAAATAGTTTCAGCATAATTTATATCTAAAACATTCTTTTTTTTTGGTATTGATTAATTTCTAAATGGAATTGAAATGAGAATAATAAGGGGAGATTTTATTAGATATTTTACATAAAAAAATGGTGAATAAGATTTTAAGAAAGATTCCAGAGTGAAAAATCTAATGGAAATAAGGTGGACGTATACAGAAAGTTTAATCCAAGTTTCAACCAAAGCCATAATTTCAACGTCTTTTTTTATAGAAAAAAAAAATCTGGACAATTATGAGACCAAACACAAGTATGGCTATGTGAATAATACGTATATTTCAGGATATTTCTTTTTTCGCCGGATGCAGAGAATATGGCTAATTTTGAAATATATGATGAAAATTTCCAGACAAAATGTTTAATATAGGGATTAAACTTTTAATGAAAAATGGGTGTCCTGATAGAAGAAGGTTTTTTTTTTTTTCGTATAAACAAAAAGGTGACAAAAAAAAAAAAAAAAAGAGAGCCTGAGTTGTAGAGACACGTTACATGGTAAACTACTCAATAGAGAGAAGTACTGATGTGTTAATATATGAAAAAAATTAATAAATTTTCCATATCCGGGGCAAAATGAATAAACAGAACCATTACTTCATTCAGTACATCTAAGGAGACAAGTAACTCTCAGTTTTTTCCTAAGTACCAGACATGACTCATTAAAACAATTGAACAGAATTATACGTCAAATGAATACCTTATCAGGTATTTAAGGTGCGTTAATACTTTCATCTCGGAGATAAGGATATAAGGTTGAAAATCGGGTAATATTTGTATTATATAGAAAATGTCTCTAATTAATTAATAAATAGTATGGCAGTAAATTGTATAGAGAATAGAATATACACACATACATATGTGTATATATATATATATATATATATATATATATATATATATATATATATATATATATATATATATATATACCATTTTATTTATACAATATGCTCTATATTGCTACCATTTTGTTGGAAACATATTTCAGTGCTTATCGTCCCCTGCTGAAGAACACTTCTAAGAACATATAGATATATATTTTTTATGACGTTTGCGATACGTTACTCGAAATAATTCATGTTTTGTAACTTCACCTGATTCACCATGGCCTTTAAATTTCCCCAAAGATTAAAATCAAGAGGGGTAAGGTCCGGTGTTATGGAAGGCCACTCCACAAGGCGAATTGGTTATTATTTATCCATAAGCATTCTCTGGGATATCTGAAAAATATAGAAATAAATGTTAGAACAATATTTGTATGAAATTGGTTAATTCTCCTCTGTTTGGAGGCATATATATATATATATATATATATATATATATATATATATATATATAATATATATAGACATATATACATATATATGTGTATATATATATATATATATATATATATATATATATATATATATATATATATATATATATAGACATATATACATATATATGTGTATATATATATATATATATATATATATATATATATATATATGTATGTATATATATATATAAATATATATATACATACATATATATATATATATATATATATATATATATATATATATATATATATATATATATATATATGCATACATACATATATATGTGGGATCCTTTCATAAGAGTGACATACCAGATAAGTAAGAAATCAGAAGTCAAAAATATTTATTCTAAGAGTGACATTACAGATAAACTAAGCATTTTACTAACATAAGGTCTCCCCCAATATATATATATATATATATATATATATATATATATATATATATATATAATATATATATAAATATATATATATATATATATATATATATATATATATATATATATATATAAATATATATATATATATATATATATATATATATATATATATATATATATATATATATATATATATATATATATATATATATATATATATATATATATATCTTCTCCTCCCACGCCTATTGATGCAAAACGACTCTGTTAAATATCTCAAGACTTTCCTATCTTGTGTTTTTGGACCAATACTTCTCCATTCATCATCTCCTATTTTACGCTACATAGTCCGCAGTCTTGTAGGCTTGTGTCTTCTCTTCTAATACCTTGTGAATTTCCGTTAAAATTTTGTGAACAAATCACTCTTGTGGAGTGCAAAGAGCATGGACAAATAATCCACATTTACCCTTCTTTATAATCTCCTCTACATATATCACTTGAGTAATCTCTCTTATAGTTTCATCTCTAATCTCGTTCAACTATTTAACTCCCAAAATTCTTGTGATGACTTGGTTTTCAAATCTATAAAATCTGTTGAATATTATTTCATTGTCATAACACGACCCATGTCCATTATGTAACACCAATCTCACTAAGCTGATTGATATATAGCCTGATCTTATATGTAATTTCAGGTGATTTGATTTCGAAATTTTACTTAGCATAGTCATTGCCTGAAATGCTTTCCTCAATCTTTGATTAAACTTTAATTTCATAGACCCTGTATTAAATATAGTACCTAAATATTTAAATGATTCTACCTCATATGCATCCCTCAAATAACATTTCATCTTTCATATCCCGTTCTCAGCAACTCTCTTTCTTCTATTCATCTTAAGCCCACCCTTATGTGATATCTCATGTATTCTTGCAAGTAAGCATTGTAAACCCATGATATTCTGTTAATAAGGACAGCGTCATCAGCAAACTCTAGGTTGGCTAATTTTCTATTACCAATTCAGGCTAATCCTTCTCCAATCTTCTCAATTGTTCTATGCACTACAAAATGCATGAAAAGGATAAACAACATATTTTAGGTGACCACACATTCCCTTGGGGTAGTCCGATGTTCACTGGAAATTTATGTGCCCATGAATGAATTCCGTGTGATTGAAGTCGAGGCTATCACTAAAAATAATTCAAGAGATGGAAAGCCCCTGGTTACGATGGAATAACTTCTTATATGATACTGGCTGAAAATAAAGTGACTCCCAAAATACATACAAGGTTATTTTTTAGAATGTAGCATGAAGAGGCAAAACCTTTTCAATGGGAGCTAGGAATGTTGGTGAACATGGTAAAATAATGAGATTTGACTGATTGTAATAGTTAGAGAGGCTTCACTCTTACGCCAGTTGTCATGAAAATATGTAACATGCGTATTCTTAAGAGACTAGAGAAGAAGATTTGTGGAAAGTTCAGAGATGCACAAGCATGATTTCAAAAAGGTAGATGGCATATGTGGATTACGAAAAAGCCTTGGATAGTGTGCGCGGACCAATTTTGTGGAGTCCTGCGTTATTTTGGAGATCCTCTTAAAAATAACAAATACAAACATAATGTTAGTGGAGTCTAAATGAATTTCCAGTGAACAGTTGAGTACCAGAAGGGAATTTTGTTTATACTCCTCATGGATTTTGTAATGTATAGAGTAGTTGGAGATGGTGGAGAAGGATTGGACTGGATTGAACATAGGGAATAAGCGACCTAGCGTATTCTGATGATGCTGTCCTTATTACCAGAGGTGCGTGAAATATCACAGGAGGCAGGACTCAAGATGAATACAAGAAAGACAGAGATGATGAGGACGGAAAATGTAAAGGAAGATGAAATATCAATGGAGGGAGAAAGGATTAATGCCATAGAATCATTTAAGTATCTGGGAACTATGATCTCCAATACAGGGTTTTTAGAATTGGAATTTAGTGAAAGATTGAACAAATCAGACCAGACAATAGATAGGTTAAGTAAAATTTGCAAATTAAATAGCCTGAAATGACATATAAACATCAGACCATATATCAGGTTAGTGAGATTTGTGTTATTGTATGGGCATGAGTCGTGGTATGGCAATGAAACAATATTCAAAAGATTTAGCAGATTTGAGAACAAAGCCCTCAGAAGAATATTTGGGGTTATATGACAAGACAGAATTAGAAATTAAATTATAAGAGAGCTTACACGAATTCCAAATGTGAATGAGATCATGTTGATTGATAGATGGAGAGGGTTTGGGCATGCTCTTCATACTCTCCAAGAGAGAGTAGCTCATCAAATGTTTGACTGGGCTCTACAAGGCAATCGAAGGGTTTGAAGAACCAGGCGTACTTGGCTGAGAACTATGAAGAGTGAAGTGGGATATGATGTGTGGAGAAGTATTGAATTAAAAGCTCAAGATAGAGATGACTGGTTAAATATAAATAACTGAGGCCCTTTGCATCAATGTGCGTAGGAGGAGATGATGTGTATATATATATATATATATATATATATTTATATATATATATATATTTATATATATGTGTATATATATATATATATATATATATATATATATATATATATATATATATATATATATATATATATATATATATATACACACACACACACACACACACACACACACACACACACACACGGACAAGTCTGTGATGGGCCGAGTGAGGGTCGTGAACTCAAAGGCAGGATGCAATCAACTGAGTTATATTGTTATAGAACACACTCGTGGGTGTTAGCATCCGTGGGTGCGCTGATGTGGAGAGCGAGGTTAGAGGGGGCGGGTTGAAGAGGTGTCGACAAGTACGAGTCTGCGTTGACCAATCATCGGTGGGCGACATCGACCAGAATGTGGAAATGAGAGAGGAAATCCGCACCGAGGATTGGCATTGTGACGTCAGCAACGAGAAACTTCCAATTGAATTTACGGTTTCCGAACGATAATGTGAGGTTCTCGTAACCGTAGGTGGGTATCGCAGATCCGTTGGCAGCTACCAAGCGGACGTCGGCAGATGTAGACAGACTACGTCGTGCCTTGAAGAGTTTCCTTGGCAAAAGAGAACGACAAGCACCCGTGTCTACCAAAAATCGCACGCCCGTTCCTGCATCCTGTAAAAAGAAAAGATTAGAAACATGGGAGGCCACCGCCACAAGTGATGGCCTACTTACACGTTTTTTGGCCACTGACAATCTTCGGCACATTTATTCGCGGTTGTCCCGAATCTGAAATGGTAGTAGCAAAACTGCGGCAGATGGGAGGTAGTAAGTGGCTGTAGAAGTCGTTCGTTGGGGCGCAAGCGATTGGTGGGTGGTGGGCGGCCGCTTCGGCACGTCATGGGGTAGGCGTGTATGTCCTACGGCATTCATGTCAGCTTCGGTTGACGTTGAATAGGCATCCTCGTCGTCAAGGGTGGAGGCGTTGATGGAGGTCTTGAAGTGGCTGTCCATAAGGGCGTCGGCTTTGGTCATCAAGTCCTTTATGGGTAAACTATCGACATCGGGTATGGCAGCGCGTACAGGTTCGGGTAAACGGCGTATCCAAAGGGCACGAAGTAGGTTCACCTCACGAGGAGAGCCGTGTGCGGCAGGTTTAAGGCGAGCGATACTGATCATTTCCCTGAGGGCAAGCGAAGCCCTTTGGTCCCCTAACGGTTGTTGCGGGAGCTGAAAAAGCTTTGCTATACGGGCGGCTGGCGACGGCGAGTACTGCTGCAGAAGGTATGTTTTGAGGGCGTCATACGCTATTGGGGTGTCTCCTTGTTCACAAAGCCAGTCGGATATTTCTGGGAAGGTGTCCTCGGGTATCGCCGCGAGAACATAATCCGCTTTGGTGGTTGAGCGAGTCACGCCCCTGATATGAAACTGGACATCAGCGCGCTGAAACCAAGCAGATGCCTCTCCGCTGGCGAACAGTGAAAGTTTCAATGGGGCGGCCGCAGCGCCAACTGCTGTAGTAGAGTCCGTCTCCGTCATAGTACCAACGATGAAGGGGCGAGGGGGTGGGGGTGGAAGGCGGTGGGAGCGAGTCGACTTCCGGGGTCACCAATGTGACGGGCCGAGTGAGGGTTGTGAACTCAAAGGCAGGATGCAATCAACTGAGTTATATTGTTATAGAACACACTCCTTTATATACAAAACCTCAAGGCAACAGGACATAACAAGTTAACAAGACAAACAATGTTACAGAGGAGACAGCAGACATGAATTTTCATGTTCGTTTAGTGCGAGGGAAGAGCGAAGATACAAGCATAATATATGCAAAAGGAATTATGTACAATTGTGTGACACACGGTTGGTACAAGTCTAAATACGCAGAATACAATTAAAAACTTTTCTTTTCACGTCGTTTTAACCGAGCATAAAGACCATTTTCTTTTATTTTTATTTGTTTATTGCAAAACCAAACAAGCTTCATGTTATAGGGCATAGTTGTTTTATCGGTACGGGAAGTCACATTTGAAATGGTTTGTTCACGTTTTGACGACGTCAACCAAAGTATGGAGAAGAACGTGTGTGACAGATAACTGGAGTACATATTAACGTCGATATCTTTGGAAAGTTTACGACAGTATCAGATAGCCTAACGTCCATGCAAATTTCGCTAGTGTGAGAGCACCTTTAGCCAACGCGTCGTCGTCGTCATCATCATTATTATTATTATTATTATTATTATTATTATTATTATTATTATTATTATTATTATTATTATTATTATTATCATCATCATCATCATCATCATCAGCATCCTTATCATCACTCAAAGAAGAAAAAATACTTAATACAACCAACGTCGTTACCGATTGTGTACAAATTCTCAAGATAAGTCAGTTCCAAACCCTGACCGGTATATTATTTGAGTCAAAACCTTTCATCCACATCCAAACCAAGTCTCCAATTGGAAGAAACTTCTGTCTCTAACTGAAGAGAAAGATAAACAATATTGTACATACTCCTAAATAAACAGAACACTTCTACAATGATTCAAAATAAGGACGAATACAACTTGAGCTTTCAAGAACTGACTATTACAATAATCAATAAAAAAACGCATTCTGTCAAAGACTTTCTAAGGTACTAATTTATTCTATCATTACACTAATTACGTCTTTCGCTCCTAGGTTCTGGATCTCTCTCTCTCTCTCTCTCTCTCTCTCTCTCTCTCTCTCTCTCTCTCTCTCTCTCTCTCTCTCTCACAACGTATTGGGTTCCTTGAAGTTCGTTCCACTTTCTTCTTTACGATTCATCTTATGCATTGGATCATAAAGTTTTACGGCGAAAAACACATGAATATTTTCTCACAGGATGTGTTAGGTGATCGCAAAGCGGAGAGAGGGTAAGGGACAAATTTAAAGGTGATAAAATCAAAACGCTATTTGGCAACTCGTCTCAAGACGTGGTTTTGTGTTTAGCTTATGAATACATTTTCTAGGAGTCATTCTTTAGGAAGTGGGATACCTTAACGAGGAGAGAGGGCTTGCACATCGCCATGATCATCAAAGCTATACAATCATGACCACACATAATAGGTTGGTTTACTATGAGCAATCAGAACAAAATCTCCCACCATCACCAATTCGCAATGGCCAGCGTGGTGATGCAAACTAGCCAAAAGTCAGACATGAATAAATCAATCCCATTTGGACATTGAACATTGCGACATACAACGTCAAGACCCTGTCTAAAAAAAAGCGATCTTGCTGTGTTACTAGAAGAGCTGAAATAAATAAATTTGGATATAATAGGATTGAGTGAAATTTTAAAGGCCTTGGGGATATTCTATAAGAGTTAAAAGACAGCCATATATTTTTCTCCAGACGACATGAAACGAAACAAAATTAATGGAGTGGGTTTTCTTATTTAAGAAAAAAAGTCTAGCAGGTAACAGAAGAATTTTGTAGTACTGGGGATAGAATTGCAGAATTAATTATCAAACTAAATGAAAAGTATAGATTTGTTATGACAATTCAAGCTTATGTACCAACAACATCACATACTGAGGAAGAAATATAAACTTTTAATAAAGATCTGGATGTATCTACGAAAAAAAACATAAGATTCAATTTATTTTTGTTTAGGGTAATTTCAATGTTAAATCAGGTTAAAATAAGAGAGGAGAATTAGCAGTAGGTAAAATTGGTGCAGGCAAAAAGGTCAGAGCATTCTTGTAGAATTTGCTTAATAAAACAATATTGAATTAATTAACACTTTTTTTTTTTTAATGTAACATAGAAAATGGACATGGAGAATCTGAAATGTGGAAGGAAATATAGATTTTATTCTTAGTGTAAACGTTAATTTAGTTAAAGATGTAATTATGTTAAACAAGTTAAAATCACGAACTATATAATTGTGAGAAGCAATTTTTTTTAGAACTGGGGGAAAAAAGCTAATTAGAAAAAAAAAAACAGCAAAACGTGTAATAAGAGAAACTTGTCATTAACTTAGTTACCAATATAAAATCGATACTTCCAGCTACCTGATTGAATGGGAGCAAGTAAACAAGAAATGAACTGTAACTTGATACAATTTCTATTGGAATCAGTAAAAGGGAGAGGTGGAAAGTTCATAAAAAAAAAAATCTGAACTTCACATAAAATTTCTGCAAGAGTACTCTACTACTACAGTTTGGAAACAACTTAATTATTACACAAACTCACAAAAAGGAAGACACAAGACCTGAAAAACTATTTCCCCGTTAAGTTTACTCTTTCTGATATGCAAAATATTAAAAAAATATCATATTAGGTCAAATGGAATAACATCTGGGGTTTAATCAACCAGGAGAGAAGGAAGGCTTTATATGTTGGTATTCAATAGTTAATGTTATCCACGTAATTAATCAGGTAATGAAAAATATCAACAGGGTATACCAAACTACTAAGTATGGCATTTACAGATTATGAAAAAATTTTGATTATGTAAAAACTTCAGAATTAATGGAAACCCTTCGAAAAAAAAAAAAAACGAAAAAATAATTGCATTTTATTTTAGAACAATTTAAGATATCTAAACAGGAAGGGCGTCAATCTCAAATCTACTTAAAGATAATGAGAAAATTCCAATTGAGATAAGAGTTCTACAAGGACACCCCATCTTTATGCTTAGATAAAGATTTTAGAAATTTATTTTGAGAAAATGAAGAAATTAACATTAATGTGTAATACCTTAACATCGTAAGATTTGCAGATGATGTAGTTATGTTTATTGAATCATGGGGGGAAATATATAAGATAATAGAATATTTGAATAAAGAAACCAGAGCTCTAGGACTAAAATTAATATGAGTAGAACTATAATAATGTTAAATGGTAATGCAGAGAAACAACATATAAGAGTTATGGACCAACCTCTAGAGATTATTAATTAAAATGCATGCTTAAAAGAGGCTGTAAGTGTTTCCCTAGGACATTTGACTGTAATTTAAATAAATGTAAGCATGGGATAGATATCCCTTGGTGAAGAAAATGAGATTATGAAATGTAATATGCCCCTTGTTCTTGAAATAACGGTACACTCGGGCACGCTATTCTGTCTAATTTCGCTTTGTCTTGTTTTGTTGAAGTTTTTTATAGTTTATATAAGAAATATTTATTAGAATGTTGATTCTATTCTTAAAATATTTTACTTTTCTTTTTTTTCCTTTCGTCACTGAGCTATTTTTCCTGTTGGGGCCCCTGAGCTTATAGCATCCTGCTTTTCCAACTAGGGTTATAGCTTAGCCAGTAATAATAATAATAATAATAATAATAATAATAATTGATCATATGGTCCTACTGGTAATATATATATATGTGTGTGTGTGTGTGTGTGTATGTATACTGTATGTACATATATATGTATGTATGTATTATATATATATATATATATATATATATATATATATATATATATATATATATATATATATATATATATATATATATATATATAAAATTAAATATATGTATCGGACACAGGTAAGATACGAATAAATAAAAGGGGAATCACTTTTTTTTCAAACCTAATCATTGTAGATGCGTGAAATCGAAGTAAAATCAAACACCAGTTCATTGGCTTATGCAAACAATATGCAAGTGTGTAAAATTTTCGATGGATAAAACTAAATTTTACTAATTTAGGGCCAATTCCGGATGAGAGTAGTCGGTGAAAATTGTTTATTTGATGTGTACCGTTGATGGAACCAACTTCCTACTTTTATATATATATATATATATATATATATATATATATATATATATATATATATATATATATTAATATATATATATATATAAATATATATATATATATATATATATATATATCTATATATATATATATATATTAATATATATATATATATATATATATATATATATATATATATATATATATATATACACATATAAGTAGTATATATATATATATATATATATATATATATACATATATATATATATATATATATATATATATATATATATATATATATATATATATATATATATATGTACATACATGTACATATATATATATATGTATATAATTTATATATATATATATATATATATATATATATATATATATATATATATATGTGTGTGTGTATTTATATATTGTGGGATGATCTTCTAATCGGGTAGATGAATCATTAGAACTTCAAAAGTTCAAAGTTTTAGCAAATGTTTTTATGTTGACCAGGCTGACATGAGTCTTTTTATAGTTTATATATGACATATCTGTTTTTGACGTTGTTAATAGTTTATACAGGCATATCTGTTTTGACGTTGTTAATAGTTTATACAGGCATATCTGTTTTGACGTTGTTACTGTTTTTAGAACAATTGGTTGTTAATTTATTCTCATCATTCATTTATTTCTTTATTTCCTTATCTCACTGGGCTATTTTTCCCTATTTGAGCCCTTGGGCTTATAGCATCTTGCTTTTCCAACTATGGTTGTAGCTTTGCTAGTAATAATAATAATAATAATAATAATAATCATAATAATATATGTATATGTATATATATGTATATATATATATATATATATATATATATATATATATATATATATATATATATATATATATATGTGTGTGTGTGTGTGTGTGTGTGTGTGTGTGTGTGCGTTTGCTTGAGCTAAATTGTTTTCTTTTTCCTCATTCCTTAAATAGGTTTATATTTTCAGGGATCTCATGATAAACAAATCTAGTACTAAATAATATACATCCAGAGAAATGTATTTTTTGGTCCACAATTCATCCAACTTTTCTGTTTACTAACCATTACTAATCCATTTTCATCAATAGGCATTAATACGTTTCTCCAATCATTGAGATTTAATGTTTTTTTCAATGAATCTGATAGTAAAGATAAGGCAGAATTTATTATTCCAATATTTTATTGATTACAACCTATTATTCATTAAAGTAAATCACTTCCATACATGGAAAATTTAATATACATTAATATTTTATCCGCAAATATGCAAATATAGGGGAAACTAATTCATATTAATAAAGTGGTAAAATATTAAATAAATTAATGACAATTAAGTTGCATATGCAACCTTCATTAGGAATTTTATGACGATAATCTGATTATCATTAATGTGGTTCTGAGAAGTGGAATAACGTAGCAAGATAACGATGCAATACTTGACATATTTATTAAGTATGCTAATAAGATTATTGCAAATTGCGTTTAAGCTTTATGATAAAATAAGAACAACATAGGAATAATGGAATTCAATACAAAAATCAGCCAAAACCAATCTCTCTGGATAAATCTTTGTTTGAAAATTTCCTTATAATGGTACGTGACAATGGAACACACCTTAGCAAAGGTTATATTATTGCTATTTATATATTTTGTTTAGCCATTGGCGCTTTGATTCTTTTGAATAAGAGAGAGAGAGAGAGAGAGAGAGAGAGAGAGAGAGAGAGAGAGAGAGAGAGAGAGAGAGAGAGAGAGAGAGAGAGAGAGAGAGAGAGAGAGAGAGAGCATATCGAAGAAGTGAAATAATTTAATTTTTCTTGACTCTGGTGAAAAAGATGAAGTGAAAACTTAATTCCATTAGAAAATTCCCCATTGTCAAAAACTATTGTTATTTTTCATAATTAGCTATCTTCATATGAAAATTCCTTGTCTCACGGTCATATATTAAAATTAGGGTCTCACCTTTGTTTACATCAGAATCCCATTTATGCCAATATCATCACTATTCTTGATTAACTACTCATATAAAAAGGGATAAATATTTCATAAAATATGGCAATCGATGTTGCATACATTTTAGGCCAGTATCATGGCTTACTTTTAGCTTGTTATATTTTTAATGTTCTACATAATAAAAATTCATTACCACATTTTATTTATTTATGTTGTCGTTTGGAATCCCTTGGGTTATTTTTTACGTAACTTAGTCTATATCAAACTAA
>NC_090750.1:51145156-51152656 GCF_036898095.1 Palaemon carinicauda | reverse complement strand
AGGCGTAGAAGGGAGCAAGAGTGGCGGCAATGGCTGGCAGAAAACAGTGATAATAGTTGATCATGCCCAAGAATTCCTGCAGAGCTTTGACGGTCGAGGGCACGGGGAAGTTCTGAACGTCTGCTGCCTTCTCAGGGAGGGGGTGGACACCTTCAGGAGTGATGCGGTGCCCTAAGAACGATACTTCGTTGGCGCCAAAGGTACACTTGTCGTACCGGACTACAAGGCCGTTTTGTTGCAGGCGGTCGAGCACGATGCGCAGGTGACGGAGGTGTTCCTCTTTTTAGGAGGAGAAGACAAGTATGTCGTCTACATAACATACACAGAAATGGAGGTCCCCTAAGATGCCATCCATGAGACGTTGAAACGTGGCCCCAGCATTACGAAGGCCAAAACAGGAGTAATTGAAGGTGTATGTACTAAACGGAGTGGTGATGGCAGTCTTGGGGATGTCTTCTGGGTTCATTGGCACCTGATAATACCCCTTCAGGAGATGGAGCGTAGAGAAAACCTTTGTTATGTGCAGGTAGGAGGTCACGTCGGCAATGTTTGGGAGGGGGTAGTGATCCGGTTCTGTTTGCATGTTCAGGCGCCTGTAATCCCCGCACTGACGGAGGGAGCCGTCTTTCTTCAGAACTATGTGTAAGGGTGACGACCAGGGCTGGAGGCCTTTTGGCAAAGGCCCATTTCCTCCATTCCGGCGAACGTCTGTTTGGCGGCTGCCAATAGTTCCAGTGCCAGACGTCTGAATGTTGCGAAGACTGGGGGTCCCGTCGTCTTGATATGGTGATAAATACCGTGCTTGGCAGGAACCGTGGGCGTTTGTCGAAGTTCTGGACGGAAAACTTCTGGGTACGACGTGAGGAGGTGGGCGTAGGCATCCGTGGGTGCGCTAATGTGGAGAGCGAGGTTAGAGGGGGCGGGTTGAAGAGGTGTCGACAAGTACGAGTCTGCGTTGACCAATCGTCGGTGGGGGACATCGACCAGAATGTGGAAATGAGAGAGGAAATACGCACCGAGGATTGGCATTGTGACGTCAGCAACGGGAAACTTCCAATTGAATTTACGGTTTCCGAACGATAATGTGAGGTTCTCGTAACCGTAGGTGGGTATCGCAGATCCGTTGGCAGCTACCAAGCGGACGTCGGCAGATGTAGACAGACTATGTCGTGCCTTGAAGAGTTTCCTTGGCAAAAGAGAACGACAAGCACCCGTGTCTACCAAAAATCGCACGCCCGTTCCTGCATCCTGTAAAAAGAAAAGATTAGAAACATGGTAGGCCACCGCCACGAGCGATGGCCTACTTACACGTTTTTTGGCCACTGACAATCCTCGGCACATTTCTTCGCAGTTGCCCCGGATCTGAAGTGGTAGTAGCAAAACTGCGGCAGATGGGAGGTAGTAAGTGGCTGCAGAAGTCGTTTGTTGGGGCGCGAGCGATTGGTGGGTGGTGGGCGGCTAGTCTCTGCTTCGGCACGTCATGGTGTGGGCGTGTATGTCCTACGGCATTCATGTCAGCTTCAGTTGACGTTGAATAGGCATCCTCTTCGTCAGGGGTGGAGGCGTTGATGGAGGTCTTGAAGTGGCTGTCCATAAGGGCGTCGGCTTTGGTGATCGGGTATGGCAGCGTGTATAGATCCGGGTAAACGGCGTATCCAAAGGGCACGAAATAGGTTCACATCACGAGGAGAGCCGTCTGCGGCAGGTTGAAGGCGAGCGATACTGGTCATTTCCCTGAGGGCAAGCGAAGCCCTTTGGTCCCCCAACGGTTGTTGCGAGAGCTGAAAAAGCTTTGCTACATGGGTGGCTGGCAACGGCGAGTACTGCTGCAGAAGGTATGTTTTGAGGGCGTCATACGCTATTGGCGTGTCTCCTTGTTCACAAAGCCAGTCGGATATTTCCGGGAAGGTGTCCTCGGGTATCGCCGCGAGAACATAATCTGCTTTGGTGGTTGAGCGAGTCACGCCGTTGATACGAAACTGGACTTCTGCGCGCTGAAACCAAGCAAATGCTTCTTCCCTGGCGAACGGTGAAAGTTTCAATGGGGCGGCCGCAGCGCCAACTGCTGTAGTAGAGTCCGTCATAGTACTAATGATGGAGGGGCGAGGGAGGTGGGGGTGGAAGGCAGGGGGAGCGAGTCGAATTCCGGGGTCACCAATGTGACGGAGCCGAGAGAGGGTTTTGAACTCAAAGGCAGGAAGCAATCGACTGAGTTATATTATTGTAGAACACACTCCTTATATACAAAACCTCAAGGCAACAGGACATAAGTTCACAAGACAGACAATATTACAGAGGAAAAACCAGACATGAATTTTCATATTCGTTTTAGTGCGAGGGAAGAGCGAAGATACAAGCATAATATATACAAAAGGAATTATATACAATTTTGTGAAACACGGTTGGTACAGTATATTCATAACAACGTATTGAAGCATGACGATGAATAATTTTTTTCCTGTTTCGTCAATTCTAGATATTTGATTCAGATGATTATGATGATGTACAGTCAGATTCCATAGTCTGTCCGGATTTACCGACCATTACTTCCTCTGAGTAAATGTACGAGTGTGTGGGACTCACTGACTGAAATTTGGTGGAAATTTGAACGGCACTTTATTGTATGTCAACGGTCAAGTCTCACGAGTATCAGATAACCTTCGTCTCAACTCGCCAGCTAAAATATCCAAAGTAAACACATTAGTGTTCTTCTATTTGAACTCTCCTAAGAGTAACTCGATAACGTTGCTTTTCTTTCTTTTCTCCAGAGTGCAGAGTCTAAAGTATATCAGCAAAACATATCTTTAGTGAAAACTCTATCACGATGTACAAGTACTAAGTAAATATATGCAAAATTTACAATTAAATATTACTTTTAATATGAATGTATTTCATTCGAAGCTATCAGTATCTGCAGAACACCACAGCATTAGCAAGTCTAACTTACAAGAAATCATGAAATATCACAGGAGATGGGGCTGAAGATTAATAGAACAAAGACAGAGATGATGACAACGTAATATGCATTGGAAGGAAAAAGGATTGATAAGGTAGAATCATTCAAGTATTTAGGAACTATGATATCTAATACAAGGTCTTTAGGATTAGAGTTTAGTGAAAGATTGAGAAAAAACAGATAAGATAATGACTAGGTTAAGTAAAATTTCGAAATCAAATCGCCGGAAATTACATATAAAAATCAAGCTATATATCAGTTTAGTGAGATCGGTGTTACTCTAGGGATATGAGTCATAGTATGACCAATAATCACTATCCATTAGATTTAGAAAATTTGAGAACTAAGCCCTCAGAAGAAAATTGTAAGTTAAATGGCAGGTAAGGATTAGAAATGAAACTACATTAGAGAGATTACTCGAGTGCCGTTTGCCCATGCTCTTCACACGCCACAAGAGAAATTCGTGTACAAAAATTTTAACTGGGCTCCATAAGGCACTAAAAGAGTTGGGAGACCCAGGTCTACATGACTGAGGACTATGAAGAGTGATGTAGGAGATGGTAAATGGAGAAATATTGATATAAGGTTCATTATATCAAAAATACATAAAAATGCATAAAAATGACTAAGAAAATAATTTTTGAAGTAATTGTCTTAAATTTCAATTGGACGCATGACTTAGTAGGTGTTATGTTATATTAATTAGATTTAGCTCAACTCTTATTAGAGCAACGAAAATACGAGCTTTTAAATAATAACGAAAATATGTTAAAAATTTCCAAACCTGAATTCCTATTTAATTAACAATGTACATATGGAAGCAAACCCTTTGACATTGCCAAGTATATGAGGTGAGCATACACAACAGAAAAGGGAAATATTGTAATCATAACTTTGGGAGCCCTAATTGTCCATCCCGTGTGCGTCGGTAGTTTAATTGAATTTATTTTGTTCACTACATTCTGTAGCTGTCTCTCATTTCAACACAACCCAACAACTGCCTCTATTACAAATATATTTTAAAGAGAGAGAGAGAGAGAGAGAGAGAGAGAGAGAGAGAGAGAGAGAGAGAGAGAGAGAGAGAGAGAGAGAGAGAGAGAGAGAGGGAGAGGGGGGGGGAGCATTGTTAGGTAGGGAAGGGAGCCTGAATAAGGCTTTTCAGAATCACTTGTGTAATGATTGTGGTTTAAGTAATTAATAATTCAGTATTTAAAAAAAAAAAGGATTTTTTTTCAGTGTACAGCAAAAAGAACAACGGAAATTTAGTAATTATTTGACTATATTAGTTATTTTTTTCATTATGATTATAATTATAATTATAATTATAATTTTCAAGACTATTTTTGACATTATTATAGCATTTATTACTACTTTCACGGAAATTTATAATTAGAATTGTAGACCTTTGCACTAATAATAAAATAAAATAATTGCTCGATTTACTATGCAACTGCTGGAGAATGTGCTAGGATTCACATATGTGTAATTGATTGCAAAAATATATCGACTATTTAAAGCAATAGAATTGTAAATATAGAATAGAGATCCTGTAAGTGATATCGAGCAATATCTAAGTATTAAAGTTTCAAAGGCCAATAATGAATGGCACAGGCAAGGGACAGTGACATTGCCCTAGCAAGCAGGACAATACCCTAGAGAGCTAACTAAATATTATATGATCAGCACCCAAGCCCTTCTCCACCCAAGTTAGGACCAGGGAGGGCCAGGCAATGGTTGCTGATGACTTTGCAGATAGACCTATAGGGTCCCCAACTGGTATTTTCATTACAAAATCCATGAGGAGGATAAAGAATATGGGTGACAGGCAATGCACTCTCTTAAGAATACTCCCCTGTTCACTGGAAATTCATTTGATAAGATTCAATTGGGACTAATTTTGCACTTTCCATGCATATGATCAGAGTTAATAGATTTTACGTATTAAAGAGAACATCATAATAACACAGGACTCTCCACAAATTTGGCAGTTGATACTACCAAATGCTTTTCCATAATCTAAAAAAGCCAATAAAAAAGAATGTCTGAATTCCACAATTCGCTGTACAATATATCTTAGAATGAAATTTTGGTCTGTACAACTTCTAACTTTTATATATATATATATATATATATATATATATATATATATATATATATATATACGCACACATATATTTATGTATATAATTATATAATATATATATATATATATATATATATATATATATATATATGTATATATGTAAATATCACCCACGAAATGCATTCAATACCGAATTCTATATATATTTATATATATATATTATATATATATATATATATATATATATATATATATATATATATATATATATATATATATATATATATATATATATATACCAAGGCACTTCCCCCAATTTTGGGGGTTAGCCGACACCAACAATGAAACAAAACAAAAAGGGGACCTCTACTCTCTATGTTCCTTCAGCCTAATCAGGGACTCAACCGAGTTCAGCTGGTACTGCTAGGTGCCACAGCCCAACCTCCCACATTTCCACCACAGATGAAGCTTCATAATGCTGACTCCCCTACTGCTGCTACCTCCGCGGTCATCTAAGGCCCCGGAGGAAGCAGCAGGGCCTACTGGAACTGCGTCACAATCGCTCGCCATTCATTCCTATTTCTAGCACGCTCTCTTGCCTCTCTCACATCTATCCTCCTATCACCCAGAGCTTTCTTCACACCATCCATCCACCCAAACCTCGGCCTTCCTCTTGTACTTCTCCCCTCAACTCTTGCATTCATCACCTTCTTTAGCAGACAACCATTTTCCATTCTCTCAACATGGCCAAACCACCTCAACACATTCATATCCACTCTAGCCGCTAACTCATTTCTTACACCCGTTCTCTCCCTCACCACTTCGTTCCTAACCCTATCTACTCGAGATACACCAGCCATACTCCTCAGACACTTCATCTCAAACACATTCAATTTCTGTCTCTCCATCACTTTCATTCCCCACGACTCCGATCCATACATCACAGTTGGTACAATCACTTTCTCATATAGAACTCTCTTTACATTCATGCCCAACCCTCTATTTTTTACTACTCCCTTAACTGCCCCCAAAACTTTGCAACCTTCATTCACTCTCTGACGTACATCTGCTTCCACTCCACCATTTGCTGCAACAATAGACCCCAAGTACTTAAACTGATCCACCTCCTCAAGTAACTCTCCATTCAACATGACATTCAACCTTGCACCACCTTCCCTTCTCGTACATCTCATAACCTTACTCTTACCCACATTAACTCTCAACTTCCTTCTCTCACACACCCTTCCAAATTCTGTCACTAGTCGGTCAAGCTTCTCTTCTGTGTCTGCTACCAGTACAGTATCATCCGCAAACAACAACTGATTTACCTCCCATTCATGGTCATTCTCGCCTACCAGTTTTAATCCTCGTCCAAGCACTCGAGCATTCACCTCTCTCACCACTCCATCAACATACAAGTTAAACAACCACGGCGACATCACACATCCTTGTCTCAGCCCCACTCTCACCGGAAACCAATCACTCACTTCATTTCCTATTCTAACACATGCTTTACTACCTTTGTATAAACTTTTCACTGCTTGCAACAACCTTCCACCAACTCCATATAACCTCATCACATCCCACATTGCTTCCCTATCAACTCTATCATATGCTTTCTCCAGATCCATAAACGCAACATACACCTCCTTACCTTTTGCTAAATATTTCTCGCATATCTGCCTAACTGTAAAAATCTGATTCATACAACCCCTACCTCTTCTAAAACCACCCTGTACTTCCAAGATTGCTTTCTCTGTTTTATCCTTAATCCTATTAATCAGTACTCTACCATACACTTTTCCAACTACACTCAACAAACTAATACCTCTTGAATTACAACACTCATGCACATCTCCCTTACCCTTATATAGTGGTACAATACATGCACAAACCCAATCTACTGGTACCATTGACAACACAAAACACATATTAAACAATCTCACCAACCATTCAAGTACAGTCACACCCCCTTCCTTCAACATCTCAGCTTTCACACCGTCCATACCAGATGCTTTTCCTAACCTCGTTTCATCTAGTGCTCTCCTCACTTCCTCTATTGTTATCTCCCTCTCATTCTCATCTCCCATCACTGGCACCTCAACACCTGGAACAGCAGTTATATTTGCCTCCCTATTATCCTCAACATTCAGCAAACTTTCAAAATATTCCGCCCACCTTTTCCTTGCCTCCTCTCCTTTTAACAACCTTCCATTTCCATCTTTCACTGTCTCTTCAATTCTTGCGCCAGCCTTCCTTACTCTCTTCACTTCTTTCCAAAACTTCTTCTTATTCTCTTCATATGACTGACCCAATCCCTGACCCCACCTCAGGTCAGCTGCCCTCTTTGCCTCACGTACCTTGCGCTTTACTTCCACCTTTTTCTCTCTATATTTTTCATACTTCTCTATACTATTACTCTGCAGCCATTCTTCAAAAGCCCTCTTTTTCTCTTCCACTT
>NC_090750.1:51110156-51132656 GCF_036898095.1 Palaemon carinicauda | reverse complement strand
TGTATGTTCATTTGAATATCTCCTAAGTTTCTCACGCGGTTTCTCTTACCCACCACCATGAATTCAGTTTTATTCACATTTAATTTCAGTTGTTTAAATGTCATCCATTCTCTAACACTATCAAGGATTCGGTTTAGAGTTTCAGTAGTGTCATTATATCATTTATGGAGAAGTAAAATTGTGTGTCATCTGCAAATAGTTTGAACTTCACGCCATGCCTTTGTAGCATTTTCGATAGACCAATAGTATAGCTGCAGAATGAGATTGGGCCAAGTACGCTCCCCTGGGGTACCCGTCTGTTTAAGGGTTCATATGATGAATAAGAGTTTCCAATTTGTACACAGTCATTTCTACCAACTAGGTAATCTTTTAGGTATTCGAAGCCTTCATCTTCAACGCCGATGGACCGTAGATCATTTAGTAGCATTTCATGCACCACCACCATATATATATATATATATATATATATATATACATATATATATAAATATATATATATATACAGTATATATATATATATATATATATATATATATATATATAATATATATATATATATATATATATATAATTTTTTTTTCATCCAAGTTTTCATAGCCAGGAGTTTTTTTTTTTATCAGATTGGAATATTATCAACAGTGATATATAGGAAAGACCTTATTAACCATTAGCGATCGAAGCTTTGATCTGAGCCGGGTATTAGTAATTTTAAGCTCCGATCGCAGCCTTAAAGCTTAATCTGTTTATATTTTTTTTTTCTCTTTTTAATTTTTGGAGGGGATGAGTTTCTGAAATAAAATATCGACAATGCTTTAAGAATATTGGTCTAAACAAATTCTTGTTTCGTATCACTAAGTAAAAAGGTGAATTAAAACTAATGCCCCCCCCCCCCAAGTTGATTAATCCTAGCACAGAGACAAAACTTCAATATGAAATCCAAAACTGAGGAAGGGCAAAACTCTGGACACGGAAAGGGATGAAACTTTGGGTATGACTGTTGTTGTCTTAGATGAAAGTGACTCCTCGGATGATCTACTTGGGAATCGTTCTAAGAGATCAAATTTTTTTTATTATTATTATCTTTATATGTTTTTTTTCTTGAATAAATTAAAATTCATTTCGTCAATGTTGAATGTTGCCACAATTAATGTAAATGTGTTAAATAATGTAAATAAACTAATAATGTTAATTAATTTTATGTTCTTGCATAAACTTGATATAAGTTTTATTCAGAAGCATGATATTAAAGTTAAAAGTAAATTCCAATATTTATAAAAATATTGTAAGATTCTGATAAATTACTCTAAAAATCTTATAGGAGGATTAGCTATACTTGTTAACAGCAAATCTAATGTGGAAATTTTGAATTCAGAAATTGATGTGAACGGTTTTGTAATAAGTGCTATATGTAAAGAGTCAACTATTAAGATTCAAATTTTGAATGTAAATGCTCTTTCCGGTAATGATAAACAACGAGAAAGAGAACAATCGTTTATAATTGATTTTTATATTTCATAAGAAATAACATAAGCAATATAATGATGGAAGGGGACTGGAATTGCATTACAAACATGAGAGATTGCTCTAATTCAGATAATGAACTGTTGTCAAAATCACCTTTAAACCTAAAAAATAGTTTAAAATTGAAAGACGCTTGGTCCATTATGAATCACCTAAACAGAGTATACATTTCTGAGAGAGAATTTTCGTTCCAGACTGGACAGGTTTTATGTTAAAGATTTCTAAAATAATGTTTCTAACATTCAGACAATTCCTTTGAGTTCGTCAGATCATTGTGCTCTAAAATCTAAGAAAGATGAATAAAGATTTAGAAGAACTGCCAAAAACAATAAAGAAAATAAATGCCCAGATATTCATAAACAAAATCAGATAAGAAAATGCGGAAATACTAAAGAAAAGAAGACGCATTAATTTGATGAAAAGAAGACGCATAAATTTGATGAAAAGAAGACTTGCAAGAGGGTGACAAGACATTTGCTCTTAAGGAAGAAGATGAAAAAAAAATGCTAATTGCTTTTTTATTAAACAAGAAACTGCTTCACCCGAAGATAATGAACAAAAATCATTGTTAAATCGCGAAAACTATGTCGATTTACTGAACTATACTGAAAAATTTGATGAAAATTTGTCACATCATATAAAGAACTAATTTTTTTTTCTGCCTTTTCTAATAAGAGACAGAATGGCGATTGAAGCAGGAGGTACAGTTGTAGCAAATAATATTAACAAGAAATTGCAGAAGCCTCATTCATTGCTATAGAAGTAGATGAAATAAAAGATATTTCATGTACAGCTCAGTGTTCTATAGTACGGAGCTAAGTGTTAGACTCTGATATTAAAGAAGTTTTTATAGGATTCAACATCCTCAAGTACAGAATTGTTGGAGGTGTTAGAGAGTATATACTTGTTAATTAAGATAGATACGACTGTATTGATAAATTATAGCACAGACGTACGCTTGAGTAATGGTGATGGTATTCCATATAAAATGTGCTAATGTTAAAGAAAGAGATAAGGCAAACTTCCTTGCAATGGTCATAAGTTAAGTCTCATTTTATCTGTCATCAAAATTTATCCCTGAATGTTCCCGAAATTTCTAAAACCTCTGAGTTACTTTCTTCATTTTTCTATCTCGATACACAACTAACGCAATTTTTTGATGAGATACTGAGAAAACGCATTCCAAATGAAGGACCAACAATATGGAATTCTAGTCCAAACCTAATCCAGACTTATTTTAAAATACCATAGGTATCTTTGCAAACTCTTCAACAGTATGAACAATAATCTTATTTTGTGGGATCCAGATACTTTACTGAGAAGCAATGGGTTTCATGAGTGGCTAACTGTAAACTCAATGCTTTTTTCCGCTGATGGTTTATAATGAATATTTTATTAAATCGGATGCACTTTTTTATAAGTCTTAAAAACAAAACTGATAGATGTTCCATACTACTTAGGGAATATTAATGGAACACAATTTGTACGTAAATATATATATATATATATATATATATATATATATATATATATATATATATATATATATATATATATATATATATATATATATACACACACTTATATATACATACAATATATATATATATATATAACATATATATATATATATATATATATATATATATATATATATATATATATATTATAATATATATATATATAATATATATATATATATATATATCATGGCAACGGATAATGAGACATCGGAACATGGGTTTTTCTCACTTTCTTACAAAAAGGTTCGTGAATACACTGTACAGCCGATACTCACAGGTGAGTACCTTGTCTAATGAACGCCAAAAGGCTACTGACTACCCCTCGCAAGCAAGATACAGTCTTGCTACAACAACAGGCTGAATTTTTAGGTTTTTTAGAATTCTCCACTGTGATAGAAATATACTGTCACATACATCACCTCATGATCATAGAGATCATTTACCTTGAGGTATAAACGCATATTTTGCATACAAGGATTAGGACATTACTCCCCCGCCCCCCCCCCCCACCCACCCATCTTCTCACTCCGTGAGGAGGTGCGCACTCGCCCTCACTAGTCTATGATATATGGAGGACATTCCGACCCGGAATAGGCATGGCATGCACTGAAAGAGAAATGCAACATGAAATAAATATATAGAAATCACCCCAAAAAATAAAACATCTTCTAGAAAAAAATACCAAAATGAAATATTGCACGTAAAAATGTACACAATACAATCTAAATAATTTCACTCATTCCTTCGTATGACCTCTGCAACTAAAATACAGAATACCCAGAGTGAAAAAAATCATAGCATCAGTATTACTGTTTGCGGGCAATACGGGCCTTTTGGGAGGGACAAGGGTAGGAATAGATATTCCTTCATCCCTTAATTTTACTTGTCAAGGTTTATGGCACAATTTCGCAACCCAACTCACCACCACCGTTTCCCCCATTTTTAAAATCAGTACTACACTTACACTTGTAACTATCAATCAGTAGCCACTAGCCGTTTTCCTGAGAAAACCATTCATCTTCCCGCCCTTCTCTTATAACTTCAAGTATAAGGTTTTCACATTTACACATGCCTTTCCTCAAGGCTGAACTTTAATCAAGCAGCCGCTTGCCCTTCAGGAACCGCCCCGGATCCAGCAACCAGGAATCATATAGATACACTATTAATACAGCATCCACCTGACGGATCTTACCTGACCTATTTAACCATCTGATTGTTTTTAGGTTCACTCTGCAGTATGTCAGTCGTATTGCCACACTCAGCAAAAATACCCCAACACTTTATGTATACATTAAGCACCAACATAAGAACACATTGTTATTATCAAGTTTATTTAAAACATGTCAAAAGAAGAAATGAGGTCTGTTCAGCCAACAACAACAGCAAAGAGAAAAAAATTCTACTCATCAACTCGAGGAATGTCACATATGCACATGCACAGGTAAGAAGGTACACTCAGACACTTTGAAAACTATCTCTTCCACCACCATATGTATAAGAGCCTGATGATGTTCACACACTTCGCCAATAATAATGCTTTGTAACACTACTGTGTTAGATTTAACCATCTTTACTCGTTACGGACCAAATATGCTGGCTCTAGTTTGTGTTACCTAGGTTGTAATAATTTCAAATACACATGATCGCCCACAAATACTTCTACTAGTGCGGTTTAGAATTGACCTTCATACTTTGAGCTGTGATTTTTCATTAGTTCTTTTCAAATACCTTTCAGTGGTATTCATTACTCGCCTCAAGAGATTTAGTAAATAGACACAATATTGCTCAGTTGAATAATTTGGGAACTCTTGCGAATTAATCAGGACCGTATCTGGTAAAAAAAAAGGATCCTGTCCATACACTAAAAATAAATGCGTGTCCCTTAGTGAAGCGTTATTTGCAATGTTCAAAGCTAGCTGAGCTGTAGGAAGCATGGCTTGCCAATGAATGGGGTCATCAGCCACTAAGTAGTGTAAAATTTGCACTAACCTATGATGCGATTCCATTAAGCCATTAGCTGAAGGCCTATATGCGGTCACTGAAAAGTGTTCAATTTTCATCAATTTTGTCACCGATTTCACCACCTTATTTATAAACTTGAGACCATTATAACTTATCAAAATTTTCGGGCAACCATACCTAGTAATGAAAGAGCACAGCACCTGGGCTAATGAATTTGCTGATTTATCAAACATTGTGTAAGTTCGAGTGTACCAAGTAAATGCATCCACAAATACACATATATACTTATGTTGTGTTAAACCAGTAAGAAATGGTCCTACCACATCCATATGTAACCTTTAAAATGTAATAAGAATCATAGGCCACTCTCTGGCTTCCGGTACAGTGTTTTTACGTTCTTTGAAACAGTTACAAGTATGACAACATTTAATATAATTTTTTTAAAGATTTTTTTCATTCCTAACCAAAAGAAGGATTCTCGTGATCTCCTTAATGCTCTATGAATCCCTGAATGCCCTGCATATGGACTTGCATGTACAAAGTTGATGGCTTGATTAATTAAAGAGGGAGGAATAACTACCCATGCACAAAATTCCCTACCCTCTTATCGTGAGCACAATATAAGATATCATTCTCTATAAAAAATTGTCACGAGGCACATTCAGAAGTGATAGATAACTCTCCGATTCCCCATTAATCACTGCTCGCACTCTTTCCATCCATTCCTTTTTTTCCTGTCCCTCTCGGACTTCTTTTATGTCCCAACTTCCTAAGTCAATCACACCTGCATCATCAGGGCATTCATTCTGGACACCCCAGGTCATGCCCTCGGCCACCCACTTATGTTTACCTTCACCATTTCATCTCTCTCTCTCTCTCTCCCAAGTCCTCTCTCTCTCTCTCTCTCTCTCTCTCTCTCTCTCTCTCTCTCTCTCTCTCTCTCTCTCTCTCTCTCTCTCTCTCTCTCTCTGATCCCATTTTCTGATTGCTCCTCGAGTAAATTCACATCCTGTTCTCTATTTTGATACGAGTCTTCGATATTTTGGTTTCATTCTTTGTTCCTCTTTTGTGCCCTAGTTGTTACTCCTATTACTGCACCTCTAGGGAGGGCATCAGCAACCTTGTTAGCTTTACCTTCTATGTGGTGAAAACCCTTTATATTGAACTCCAAGAAAACTCTAACAATTTTTCAATTCATCTCACTTGTCAAGATATCAAATCTCTTTTAAGAAATATGTCATGTAAGAGATGATGATCACTTTGAAACTCAATCGACTGACCTAATAAAAAGAGCCGGTGCCTCTCTAGAACCCAAAGAATAACCAGAGCCTCTCGATTGAATGTATTATAATTGTTTTCTGCCCCCTTTAATGCCCTGGAAGCAAAACAAATGGGTTGCTCTCTACTTTTATCATCTCATTGAGAAACACCATCAATAGCTAAGCTGCTCGCATCTGTTGTCACTAAAAACGTGTGATCAAATCTAGGATATGCGAGTAAGTCATTGCTAGTTAAGGCAGCTTTCAAATATATAAAGGCCCTTTCTTCTTCCACACCCCAATTTATTATTTTTGGTTTCTTTAAAGGATCTAAGGGTCTCGCTATCTTTCGATAACCTGTTATGAATTTACGGTAATACCCAGCGAGCCCAAGGAACCCAGCTACTTCCTTTATGGGTACATGACCTGAGAATATCTCTTAATAGCTTCTACTTTACTAGGGCAGTGTTGGATACCTTCTGGGGTTATTATGTGACCTAAGAATTCGAACTGTTTACAGTAAGATGTGCACTTTGACAGATTTGTTTTCATACCATTTCGTCGCAATACTTCTAAAAATTTACGAATATTATTATTATGTTCTTCGGTCGTTTTCCCAGTATATGACTGGAGCAACCGAAGTTAGCAATGCCCTGGCTGACCATTTTTCAAATGTATCGTGCAAGTGTGAAGCAGCTCCTGGTCACCAGTATAGGAGCATTGAAGAAAAGAAAGTTTCAAATTTTGCAACAAGAAAGCAATAGTCATACCATTCTCCTTTTACTGAAAGAGAATTTGATTCTGCACTTGCTACATGTAACAATACAGCCCCTGAACCCGATGGAATTCCATATGCAATGATGAAAGACGTACCTTTTAATACAAAGTTATTTATTTTAATAATTTTTAATAGAATATGGCATGATCTTAGTTATCCAAGTGTTTGGGAACTACCATTATTTTAGGTTTTTCTAAAACTGGTAAGGACAAGTTTTTAGCAGCAAATTATAGAAATTGCATTGACATCTTGTTTATGCAAAATCATGGAGACGATGGTCAATGTAAGAGTGATGTGGTACCCTGAAAAGAAGGATATTTTATCACCCATTCAATGTGGATTCAGAAAAATGTACTCAATGACTGATGTGCTGATACGACTTGCGTCCTCCATTTGTGAAGCATTTGCTTCCAAACAGTACCATGTGACAGTCTTTTTTTATCTTGAAAAGGCATATGATACCACATGGAGATATGGTATGCTTGAAAGAATCCATGAGTTTGGATTAAGAGGAGAGCTACCTCTATTTATTCAGTTATTTATTTCACATAGAGTTTTTCAAGTGAGAGTTGGGGAAACTTTATCAGAGAATAAATGCCAGGAAGAAGGAGTTCCTCAGGGTAGTATGCTGAGTTTAATGCTTTTTGCACTAACAATTAATGGGATATCCTCAGTCTTTCCCTGGGATTTTATCGCAACATTATTTGTGGATGATCTCTCCATATCATTTGCTGGAACTAGAATGGCAATGGTTGAGAGAAAAATACAACAACTCTCTAATGACAAAATTATCCAGTGGGCTGACATGAATGGATTTAAGTTCTTGTTGAATAAAACTACAATTGTTCATTTCTGTCGTATCCGGGGAGTACATCCAGACCCGGATATATACATCAAAGGTCAACGGATCCCATGTGAAAGTGAAGATAAATTTTTAGGGTTGATATTTGATTGTGGGCTTACATGGGTTTCTCACTTAAAAGCATTAAAAGCAAAATGTCTTGCAGCTCTGAATCTTTTAAAAGTATTGTCCCATACATCATGGGGGGCAGAATGCAATACTATTTTAAAATTATACAAGGCCTTGATTTTATCCAAAATTAGTTATGGATGCGAAATATACTCCTCAACCACCCCAAGCCAGTTAAAAATATTAGATTCTATACATCATGCTGGTATTAGATTGTCCACAGGAGCGTTTAGAACCTCTCCTATCACAAGTCTCATTGTTGATACTGGAGAGTTGCCTCTAGACCTTTACCGAATGTCCTCTATTATTCGGTATTGGTTTAGATTGCAAGACTCCCTAATTCTTTCGCCTTTCAGACTTCAAGCCTTGTAAGACACTCAACATATTTTGAGTTGCACCCAAAATCTCCTCAACCTTATGGGTTTCGGGTGAAACAATTATTAAACAATCTGGATTTAATTAGAATTAAGGTGCTTCCATTCAAGGTATCATCAATGCCTCCATGGAAATTACCTGACGTATCTTTTTGTAAATACTTTATTGGAGTTAAGAAGAATATGAGTAACTTAGAATCCAGGTCTCTTTTTATGGAATATGTTGCAGAACATAGGGGATCGACTTTTTTTTATATACTGATGGCTCCAAATCTGATGCTGGCGTTGAATTTGGAGTACATAGTAATGATTTTAATTGTATAGGCACACTTCCTCTAACAGGTTCCATATTTACTGCCGAACTGTATGGCATACTAACCGCTATTGAGAAAATAGCATTGGAAAAGAAGGGTAATTTTACAATTTTTAGTGATGCAAGGAGTGTTCTTCAAGCTTTAGAAGATTTTAATTCTAGTAACCCTCTAGTTTTAAAGATTTTAGAATGGCTTTTTATTATTGGACGGAGAGGTATAACAGTTCGATTTTGTTGGGTTCCAGCACATGTTGGTGTGTCTGGGAATGAGAAGATAGATTTACTGGCGAAGAATGCGGCATCCAAGTTGCTATCAAGGAGGTATCCCATTCCCTATAATGACTTCCTACCTTACATCAAGAAATTGATTTGTAATAAGTGGCAACAGCACTTTCATAGTCTAGATGGCAATAAAATGCAGGAAGTAACAAATGGCATATCACCTTGGAGGTATAACATGATACCCCGAAAATGGGAGATGACTATTTGACGTCTCCGTATTGGTCACACTCGGTTGACACATGAGTTTCTGCTGAAGGGCCAACACTAACCGTATTGTGAGGACTGTTTAGTACCTTTAACAGTGAGGCATTTGTTGACCGAATGCCCTAATTATAATAACATAAGAAATAGATATCTGTTTGAGGCTCGAGGTGAGGATGGCAGGTTATTTTCAAAATACTGGAGGTTTAAAATTTATCAAATGGCAATAAATTATAATCAAGAGCAAATTCAAATATTTATTTTACATAAACAGAACTATCTCTGAAATATGTATTAAAGAAAATGGCTCAGGATCGTAGATGGTCTTATTGCTTCTTGGTATTTTATCCGTCCTTATGAAGACCGATGATGCGACATCACTAACAACCCCCAATACCAGAAAAGTCCTCAGGATCTATAAATATGTCATAAATACGCTCTATTAATAGAGAGCAAATATACGATAATACATCAAAACTATTTAACTGCCAGTTAATATAATAAATGCATGAAGCAAATATGAACTCGAACGAGCAGAATAAAACAAGACACTTCACAAATATAAGTAGTTAAACCGGCAATAAATTCTAAATTTTAAATGAAAACTGTATGGTTGGTCCTTTGGATGATATTTTATGGTTCAGGTTAAGGAGACAATTCATTCAAAGTGAATGCGTAACTCGAGTGAAATTTACAAAGCACAAGCATCAATGTGGTTTGAAACTTACCTCCACTCCAAGCAAGCCTCTCTAGGTCAATTGCAGCTGTCGTTGTTAATTAAAAAATCGATGCAACTCCATGGTATAGTAGCCTCAAGAAGTAATCCAAGTGCTCGCACTTCCAAGCAGGATCATCCTCGACCAACGGTCACACTAGTCACTTAATGCTCCATATTAAAATTTACGCTGGACTGGTGAAAAATATTAGTGAAGAGTTGACACGCCCTTCTCAGCTGCTGAGTGAAAATGCACTGCCGTCTTCAAACGCTGGGACTAGAAGTAAACTTTTGAGGTGAAGTAAAGGTTTTCGTTCAGTCTCAAAACTCTAGTATTAAATTATCATTTTAAAGGAGGAATTTTATGGTTGCAAACTATTGATACTTTCACAAACTTAAAACATAACATACTGAAACTGAACGTGTCTCCAAAGCAAGAACACAAACTAACCATTATAAAAAATTTAAACTTTTCCCAAAAACAAAAAAGAAACTTAGAATTTTGAAACAAGCAAAGTAGAAAATCAAGGACCATAAAGGGTGGATACTACACTCAAAAGTTAAAAGTTAAAAAGAACAAAGTGAAAGAAAAGTTTCACTTTTTTTTCAACACTCCCAGCAAAGACATTCAATTTCAACTGTTTTAGTGTCAGAAGAAATTGAATTTTTATCTATCAGTAGTAGAAAAAACCTCTTGTCCCATACAATTAAATATGTCCCATACAATTAAATATATACAAGAATTATTTACAAGGTACAAGTAATGAATATTAAGCATCTCCATGAAGATAAAGATTTTTCGTTTTTTGTACGCCTTTCAAAGCAGCCAATCTTTTAGGCCTCTTTAATGCAAGATCCTCATTGGAATGCTCATCCTCTTGCCTATGCACTACTTTAGAGTGAGAATATTCATTAATACTCAGTAGAGGAATTAATGATGAAGAGTGTCTATTTACTCTTTCTTTGTTTCCCTTCATTACTGTTGCACCAGTGGTTTCACCAATTGAGTTCATCTGAACGCTTTTAACGATTCCCATAGGATAATTTGCAGGTTTCAAATGAACATCTTTTAGTAAAACTATATCACCAACTTGCAAATTCTTGTGCGATACTGGCTTGTATCTAGAACCCACATTAATGCTCCATATTAAAATTTACGCTGGACTGGTGAAAAATATTAGTGAAGAGTTGACACGCCCTTCTCAGCTGCTGAGTGAAAATGCACTGCCGTCTTCAAACGCTGGGACTAGAAGTAAACTTTTGAGGTGAAGTAAAGGTTTTCGTTCAGTCTCAAAACTCTAGTATTAAATTATCATTTTAAAGGAGGAATTTTATGGTTGCAAACTATTGATACTTTCACAAACTTAAAACATAACATACTGAAACTGAACGTGTCTCCAAAGCAAGAACACAAACTAACCATTATAAAAAATTTAAACTTTTCCCAAAAACAAAAAAGAAACTTAGAATTTTGAAACAAGCAAAGTAGAAAATCAAGGACCATAAAGGGTGGATACTACACTCAAAAGTTAAAAGTTAAAAAGAACAAAGTGAAAGAAAAGTTTCACTTTTTTTTCAACACTCCCAGCAAAGACATTCAATTTCAACTGTTTTAGTGTCAGAAGAAATTGAATTTTTATTTATCAGTAGTAGAAAAAACCTCTTGTCCCATACAATTAAATATGTCCCATACAATTAAATATATACAAGAATTATTTACAAGGTACAAGTAATGAATATTAAGCATCTCCATGAAGATAAAGATTTTTCGTTTTTTGTACGCCTTTCAAAGCAGCCAATCTTTTAGGCCTCTTTAATGCAAGATCCTCATTGGAATGCTCATCCTCTTGCCTATGCACTACTTTAGAGTGAGAATATTCATTAATACTCAGTAGAGGAATTAATGATGAAGAGTGTCTATTTACTCTTTCTTTGTTTCCCTTCATTACTGTTGCACCAGTGGTTTCACCAATTGAGTTCATCTGAACGCTTTTAACGATTCCCATAGGATAATTTGCAGGTTTCAAATGAACATCTTTTAGTAAAACTATATCACCAACTTGCAAATTCTTGTGCGATACTGGCTTGTATCTAGAACCCACATTAGTGGCTTGATGCAAAAGTTTTGCAAGGAATTCAGAGTTATAAATGTCTTTTAAACATGAACGAGACTTGAGCAATTTACTATAACTATCCTTAGTATGCTCTATTGGATCTTTGGAAGGAGTCCATGAAGGGTCGGAATCTGGAAGAGGTTGCAAATTAGGAATGATGCTCAAAGAGACCAATTCATAGCCCTTTAGCAAAATTTCAGGAGTTATTGCAGCAGGAATGACTTCATTTGGATTATTATCTCTTAAAGACTCATGAAAAGCAATTGGCCTGCGATTAACTAAATGTACAGTCTCTGCTATAAGAAACTCAAAATCAAGAGAATTCAATACAGTATTTCGAACTGAACCATATATAAGTCTTTTAACTAATTTAACACAACTTTCCACAAGTGATCCAAGTTGGTTACAGCCTTTGTATTATTGCTCAAATTCTACAGCCCTCATTCCATGTTCCTGTAGATATTGCACAGTATCTGGGCCCCTTAAAAATCAGAAATTAAATTAGTACCTGCAACAATTTGAGATCCCATATCTGAAAAGCACAATTGTGGAGTACCATACTCCCATATATGTAACTGAAGTGCTCTCAAGAATGTGGGTACAGTCATGTCAAAGCATAATTTTAAATTTATAGCTCGAGACCACAAACACGTTATACAAAGCAACCAAATTTTTGTTTTAACCCCTTGATAATTAATATAATACGGGCCAAGATAGTCCAGGAAAATAGACCTGAAGGGAATATTGGGAGGTTTCAACCTAAAATCTCTGTATGGACTTTGATTCAATTTGACTGTATGTCTGTGAAATCGTCTGCAGTTTATACATTCTTTCAAAATCTTCTTTACAGTTGAAAAGAAATGTGAAACCCAAAAAGTTTTCCGAAATTCGGTCAACAATGAGTAGATGCCAGCATGGTTTGTCATTTTATGCATTTCCAAGATTAATTTCTTGGTCAGGACGCTATCCTTTGACAAAAGGATAGGCGAGAACATAAATTTATCTCTGTCCTTCCAGTTGCAGTCTTACTTCTAACACGCAATATACCATTGTGATCTGGATAAATATTAAGTAGGTAGATTATATTAGGGATCTCTTTAACTGCATTAGAAGACCGTGCAAAATATTTAAAAATTTCCGGAAAGTGAATCTGCTGGTCTCTGTGGATTACAAAGTTATAAGCTTCTGATAAAGTTTCTTCATCAGTAAGACAATTAAAATGTGAATATTTACTTGGGTCCCTCATCTTTACTGCAATTTTCAGGTTATTAATAAACCTTATCACATACCTATGGACTGAAACTATACTCTTGAAGCCTGAAAAGGAATCCATAGAAACCAAATGGTTTATATCCTCTTGAACCACAGACTCTGTAGCAACATGAACATTCCTACTTTCAAGAGAAGAGCTTATACCTTCTTCTCTGAGCAATGTATTAGGAATGGTGACTTCCATCATATCACTTGCGAAAACATCAATATCTGCATCAGCAACAGTACCACTGAAAAAATTAGAGTTCATTAATTGCTTATAGGAGAGAGGTCGGGTGATTGCATCAGCTGGGTTTTTAGAGCCTGCACAGAATTTAAACTTGATAGGAAATTCTTCACACATTCTGCAGATACTATCTAATCTATTTTTCACAAAGATGCTCAAATTACGTAATTTATCAAACTTTGTAACATGTGCTGATAACCAATGTAAGCAAACTAGACTATCTGTGTATAGATCCATCCCTACTATGTTAATAGGCTCAACACAATTAGAACCACTTAATTCTCTTCTAATATCATGTAATACTTCAGTCCCTAAATAAACTGCCTGAAATTCAAGAGAAGGTATGGATTTAGATTCTAATTGTTTGTTAACAAATCTGTTCTTAGCCATGACAAAGATAGTTTTTTTAGTTCTCAAATTATATAAGAACACAACACAGCCGTAAATGTTTCTAGAACTGTCTGTATATGCAATCAAATTATACATATCATCTCTCCTACCAACAAACCTATTAACTGAAATCGTTGGAGAAGAATTTAGCTGCTTAGCAATATTATTCCATTCTCTTAGCAGATCCTCAGATAGCCTATTGTCCCAACCAATTTCTTTATTGCACTGCAAAGAATGCATGAATATTCTAGCTCTATTTAGTAAAGGTCTACAAAAATTAAAGATATCAAAATTTGATGCAATTGAACTCAAAATCTGCCTTTTAGATGAAGCATTCTTATCCAAAACTAATTTCTGGGTGGACAAAGAATCAGTCTCTGTATTCCAAAGCAATCCAAAAAGCTTGGTCACAGGGGTCTACTTCTCACCAGTTTCTCCATCAATGGAACTCTGCAAAGATTTACAATTTGTAATAAACTGTTGTACTTCAAATCCATAAGGCTCAAAAATCTGCTTCAAATTATCGAAGGCCCATTTCAATTTGACAGGGTCATTGAATGAAATCGCGCAATTATCCATATAACATAAATCATAAATATTTCTCTTCAAATTCCTAATTTGTAGCGAATCATTCTTTATATCAATCATGAGAATATAATATAAAGCTAAAAGCAGTAAAGCAGGACTAGGTCTAAGACCAAAAGGAAGCCGAACATGTTTGTACACTATCAATGAAAAATCATCCTTGGCAACATTTCTGTACCAATAAAACAAAAGCTTTTACTGATCAGATTCAGGCAGCACAATTTGCAAGAAGGCTTTTTTCAAGTCAAAGCACAGGACATTGCTATCAAATCTCAATTGCAGTATAGAAGTAGATACTTTCTTATTAAGGCAAGGGCCCGCTAACATTGCCTGATTGTGGCTGACTGTTAAAGGCTTTGAGGGATCATTTTCACAAATATTAGACAGAAAAACATTTCTACATTTGCTACTCTCCTTTTCGAACCTGAATACGGGCATGTGTGGCAAAAAGGAAAAACTAGGGTGCTCCTCCAGGAATTGAGATAAATTATCTACCCTCTCTATTATACCTAGACGAGCTTGTTCTCTGAAAACATCGTCTATCATTCCAAGAGACTTACCATCTTTGTGATATCTCTTAAGATTAGACTTTAGAACCAACTTTGAAAGAGTTTGATTTTTACCAAGAAGATGAGACACTTTCTTGTTCCATAAGATAGGAAGCACTAGTCTCCCATCATCACTGCGTGTAACAGAATTCAAAACATAATTTATCAAATGCACATCATTTTCGACACAAGATTCATTATACAAAGTTTTATCATAATTCAATATCTGAGAACACTGTTCAGAGGGAACAGCATCTGTAGCCTTTTTTAGTTCAGATTGAACAAGATCACCTTTATCATCAAGTACAGCATAATTTACTTCTGCAGAAATACATTCAGTATTAGGGGAATGATCTTTCTCCGGCTCAATAATAGTCACTGAATCAGCCTCAGAATGATAAAGTAATACGCTTGGATTCCTTGTAGAATTACTGCGGTGAGGAATACTTTGTAAATTTCTCAGGTATTCATTAACATTTCCAGAAAGCATAATACCAAGGGAAGTTTCCAAATATGCAGAGGGAACACCAGAGCCAAACAATTTCGTTATTTCTGGTAAACAATGAATAGAATGAGTTCCAAGTATGAACTTAATATCAGAGATCATATCCTCCCCTTTTGCCAAAAATTTATCTGCAAATTTATATCCCTTTTCCATAAATCTTTCAACAATTTGACTCAAACGTGGAAGAATTAGCTCTGTATAGATTTCTGGAAGACAGATTGCTTCCACACAAAAACGGTTCACATTATTATTTAAATTAACACAAACAACATTAGTCAACAATTTTCTTTGAGAATTAATACATCTTACAGTGACACTGAAATTTGACTCCAATACTTCCAAATTATTTCGCTTTGCAAATTCTGCATCAATAAAATTAAGCTGAGAACCACTGTCTTTAAGACAACGCATTTGCTCATTATTAGACAAAACAACCGAGAAAGTGGGTAAAATGGAAGCCCCAGTATGTGAAAGGACCTTATTGCAATCTATGCTTATCATACCATTTGTTGCTCCAAGGGAAGAGCCCTTTTCTTTATTGACGTTATCAGTAGCCACTTTAACATTACTATCACACAAAAAACTGAAATGCCAATCGTTACATTTGTTACATTTTCTCAAGAACCTGAATCTACATGCACTTGTTTTGTGAGGATTAGCACATTTAGTGCAAGCCTTCAACTTTAGCAGCCTTTCGACCTTTGCCTTTGGAGAGGCATAAACCTTACACCTGTTAACTGGATGATCAGCATTTTCGGAACCATTTTCGTCCATACACAAAATACAACCCTTTAATTTCACTGCACTGGAAGAGTCAACCTGTACGTTACTAGCAAAACTTAATGTTGATCTAGCATCTGACTGAACTTTACGATTAACTCTCTTCTCCTGATATCTTTTCTGAACCCCAAGTTAACGCTCTGTGGCCTCAAAAATATTATCCTCAATATCCTTAAGCAAAGGTTTGTTTTTATTTGTAATCTGAGTTAATTGAAATTTAAGACCATCATTCATAGCATCCCAAAAGAAATATTGCAAGACATCATCAATGGTTATTGCAAGTGCAGCAAATGAGTTTTTAATGCTTCTCATCTTACCAATAAAGGCATATGGGTCAGAGTCATACGTTAATTTTAATCCTGAAATGGCAAGCATTGTTTCAAATTTCTGACCTAATTCAGAACCAAAAGCTTTTTGTAACAAGGCTTTGGCTTCCTCATAATTCTGTTCAGTAGAAGATAAAGATTTCACAAGAGCTAATGGCTGTTTACCTAGTCGATTTTGGAGATAAATAAATTTAAGATAGGAGTCTACTTTCATTGTCTCCATAGCCTTCTCAAAATCCTTAAAAAAATTTTCTATGCTTTCCCCCTCAGAATGATTATATACAGGAAGAGGCAAACATGGGTATTTAATATTAGGAGAAGGGTTACTAGGCAAGGGAATTTCTGCTTTGACTTTCTCGAGCATAGCTAATGATGATAAAATATTATCCGTATAAATAGCACAACAATCGAGTTCTTCTTTGATATCAGATTCATCCTTTTTTTCACTAAAAAGCTTATCCACTATCTGAGAGTCCAAACTATCTAATTTGTTTTTAAATTTTGAAGGGATAATATAAAACTAATCCTTTCTTGCTCAGTGAGAGTACCATATTTAAGCCTTACACTGTCACACTTTTTGGTCACCTGTGTTCGACAATGACCACGTGAAATCTTAAGAGCCTTCAACTTCTCCATATTGCATGTAAATTCAGCTAAAACTTAAAAAGCAGAAATGTGCAATATATAATGGAATAAACCCATTAGCAAATTCAGAAATTAAGCAAAGCGTTATCGAAGGAAATATAACCTATGCAAATTCGCAAATATTCACAAAAAATATGACCAACACAGCAAAATAATAAACAAGTAAAATATTCACGAAGCAAAAAATGTGTGACCGCGATCGAAAGATTGAACCCGACGAGGAAGAACACCATGAAGCAAAAGACCTTTAACCGGCCCCACGTTGGGCGCTATTTTCAAAATACTGGAGGTTTAAAATTTATCAAATGGCAATAAATTATAATCAAGAGCAAATTAAAATATTTATTTTACATAAACAGAACTATCACTGAAATATGTATTAAAGAAAATGGCTCAGGATCGTAGATGGTCTTATTGCTTCTTGGTATTTAAGCGAGGTATCCGTCCTTATGAAGACCGATGATGCGACCTCACTAACAACCCCCAATACCAGAAAAGTCCTCAGGATCTATAAATATGTCATAAATACGCTCTATTAATAGAGAGCAAATATACGATAATACAACAAAACTATTTAACTGCCAGTTAATATAATAAATGCATGAAGCAAATATGAACTCGAACGAGCAGAATAAGACAAGACACTTCACAAATATGAGTAGTTAAACCGGCAATAAATTCTAAATTTTAAATGAAAACAATATGGTTGGTCCTTAGGATGATATTTTATGGTTCAGGTTAAGGAGACAATTCATTCAAAGTGAATGCGTAACTCGAGTGAAATTTAAAAGGCACAAGCATCAATGTGGTTTGCAACTTACCTCCACTCTAAGCAAGCCTCTCTAGGTCAATTGCAGCTGTCGTTGTTAATTAAAAAATCGATGCAACTCCATGGTCTAGTAGCCTCAAGAAGTAATCCAAGTGCTCGCACTTCCAAGCAGGATCATCCTCGACCAACGGTCACACTAGTTACTTAATGCTCCATATTAAAATTTACACTGGATTGGTGAAAAGTATTAGTGAAGAGTTGACACGCCCTTCTCAGCTGCTGAGTGAAAATGCACTGCCGTCTTGTGAAGTAAAGGTTTTCGTTCAGTCTCAAAACTCTAGTATTAAATTATCATTTTAAAGGAGGAATTTTATGGTTGCAAACTATTGATACTTTCACAAACTTAAAACATAACATACTGAAACTGAACGTGTCTCCAAAGCAAGAACACAAACTAACCATTATAAAAAATTTAAACTTTTCCCAAAAACAAAAAAGAAACTTAGAATTTTGAAACAAGCAAAGTAGAAAATCAAGGACCATAAAGGGTGGATACTACACTCAAAAGTTAAAAGTTAAAAAGAACAAAGTGAAAAAAAAGTTTCACTTTTTTTTCAACAGGTTAATCCTTGCCAAGATTCTTGGAGATGATGTGTCCTACTAGGCGAGCAACATTTTTAGATTTATTTCAGAAGCAGGTCTTCAGAAAAATATTTAACTATTTAAATGACATCTTAACTTTTATGGTTTTAATTGAATTCTCTTTCATTGTTCATATATAATAAATGCTATCGGCGTCAATGACCTTAGATGTCAGGATGCCAGAAAACTTTCAATCAATCAATCCCTGAAATTATGATATTGGCTAAATTAAGGGAGACAGAACCACCATCATTACTCTAGAGAAATGACTTGGAGCATTTTTAACACCGACAGGAAAAAAATTAAATTGAAATAGTTGATAGTTAGCTATAAATGCTGTATTACATTTACAGTTTTCCTTAATGGGTATTTGATCGTATCCGGATTTCAAATCAATAGTTAAAAGTATTCACTATCCTGTACCTTCACAAGTAATTCTTTGGTTGAGGGCAATGGAAATGCATTATCCTTAGTGACTGCCTTCAACTTCCTATAATCAACACACAATCTTACCGAGCCATTCTTTTTCCTAACAACTACAAATGGAAAAGCTCAGGGTGATTCTCTCTCCTCGATTATCCCTTGTTCCTTTGATATACTAATTTCCCTTTCTATCTCTCCCTGGAAATAAATAGGTACCTTATAAGAACTTGACCTGATCAGCTTCGCCTGCCTAGTTTCAATGCTAAAGGGAAATCGATCAATCCTCCCAGGTGGCTCGTCTCCAATTGCAATTACATTGGAATAATTATTAACAATGTCACTAACTACAGGTTGATATTCCGACGGACATAGTTTTCGAACTTGCATAATTAAATTCTGTGTGCGTTCGTCTGTGCGGGCTGGAGTTGAGGCTCCCAAGATCTCATTATTAGCAATTTCACATAACTGATTCACACACTTAATCACTTCCTAACAAAATTCTTTTATTTGACACGTTAGGTATCGTTATATCAATTCTGTTCTCTTTTATTTCTGATAAGCCCTCTAAGACTACGTGCACCCAATTTTCATGAGGTTTAACAACGACCTTGGTTCCTTCCGGAAGAGGCTGACAGGGGGTCACTGATATGCTCATAAGTGTCTGGGGAGACAACACTTCTCTCTGAGGTACAGCAGTTACCTTACTTAAATGTCTCTCCGTGCCCGCACAAGCACTTACTCTCTCATGACTTTCTATCGGCAAAATGCACTCTCCTCCTCTTACTGTTTTTTAATCTTCCCCCGAAAAATTCATATTTGATTACTACTTATGAAATAAATTCCTAATAAAGCCTTGATTCCTGGAATTCCCAAGGAGGGCAAGACAAAAAAATCATGTGTATACTTCAGAGATCCCACCTTAAAGTTGACGATCGTTTTATGGCTTACACGTAGTTTATTTCCTTGTGGCATGTTGAGGATGATGGATGCCGTTGACTGTAGTGGGTTTGAGGAGAATCTTTTTTCAATCAGTGAAACTCTGGCTCCTGTGTCGATCAGCGCTCAAATGGATATATCTGGTAGGTCAATCATAACTGCTAACATTCCTAGCCGACCATTAGGATATATGGAGCACGGGCTAACGACCTCATCTGCAACGCTGCAGACCCCTGGTTCTCTCCCTTGTGCTGCGGGGATAAGCTTGGGGGCACCGATGGAGGTCCCAGGGCCTGCTCTACCAAGTACGTTGTAGTCACTCCCATCGCTGCCTTGGCAGCTGCTTCTGTTGTCCTACGTGGGGGGTGGGATCAATCTCCCTCGTCTTCCCCTTTCTCTTTTTCCTTTTCCTCGGATGTTGGCCGGAGGGTGATGTGTGTTTGCCGCAGCCCGTCTGCTTTCGGCATATTTTCCTGGGCACTTTCGATATAGATGACTGTATGCCTGACAAGTGTATCAGGGGGGTGATCCTTGGGTAGGGCACTCTACTCGTCAGTGCCCCTCTCCCCCACACTGCCAATATCTGAAAAGACTTCTCACCTGCTGACTGCATTCTCCCCTGTCTCACTTTTGGGGTTGGTAAGGGCTCTCATGGCTGCTACCTTCTCCAAACCGGGGCAGTTATTCTCAGTCATTTTTTTCCTCTGGCAAACTGTCTAGAATATTTTGTATTACCATCACTATGTCTGCTAATGAGCAATTGTCATCGAACAAATAATCACAAAAATTCGGGTTTACTAATCTATGAATATGTTTACGGGCATTTCTTTTTTATCACCTTCTGGGAGGTTGGTATTCTTGGTAGCAAACGAATCACAATCGCAAAAAAATGAGAGTTGCAAAACTAAGAACGGATTCACCTTCCCAAATATTGGTTTGTAATTTTCTTTTATAACCCCCTTTCTCGCATCAGGTAACACAGATTTCTCAATTAAACGTCGTTTTATTTCAGTATAACTTCTTAAACTGTATTGTGGCCAACACATTACCTCCATTGCTGGATCATCTTTCAGCAATCTAATTACTTGAATAGCTTTTTCTTTTTCAGACCTCCCATAGGCTGCTATAAAGTCTCTCAAAGACACTTTGATTGATTGAAACCCTTCAGTTGACCGGTGATCATCTAGAGGCCTAACACTTGCCTGGAGTTCTAGCAGTTTCTGAACCACGATGTTATCTTCACTCGGCTGTGGATGTGTACTTTCACTTGTGTGCGTTTGGACTTCGTTTATTTATGTCGGATATGTTGTGATTGCTCGCCACTCCTCTTCTCATTTAACCAAGACTGTTTATTAACTCTGCTAAATTATCTAACTTATTTTCTAATTCCTGTGTTCGAAGTTCTTTTCTATATTCTTCAGCACTATAACTGACTGCTCCTTCGTTTTATCCTCCCGCAGTAGCAGTGTCTGCTATGTTAATTCTTGTGTATCTAGGCATCTTGAACTTTTATTTTACTTGCTCAAAGAACAACTTCACTCACAGTACACACAGACGTATTTGTACACCTGACACCAATATGTACCATGTCAACGTATAATGAGACATTGGAACATGGGTTTTTCACTTTATTACAAAAAGGTTCGTGAATACACTGTGTACAGCCGATACTCTCAGGTGAGTACCTTGTCTAATGAATGCACAAAGGCTACTGCCTAACCCTCACAAGCAAGATGCAATCTTGCAACAACAACATGCTGAACTGTTAGATTTTGTGGAATTCTCCACTGTGATGCTAATATAAAGTCACATCACCTCATTATTATAGAGTTCATTTACCTTGATGTATAAACATATTTTGCATACAAGGATTATATATATATATATATATATATATATATATATATATATATATATATATATATATATATATGTGTGTGTGTGTGTGTGTGTGTGTGTGTGTGTGTGTGTTTTCAAAAAGGCCCATAAAAGAAACATAGGAAATATAGGTAAATCATTATATTTCGACCAATAAACATCGGCCCTTCTGAAGATGGCCAATGTTTATTCGTCGTAATATAGTGATTTATTTATATTCCATGTGTTTCTTTTATGGGACTTTTTGAAATAAACATGTTAAATTGTTCGAATACAGTTATAAGTAGGATATATATATATATATATATATATATATATATATATATATATATATATATATATATATATATATATATATATATATATGCTTCTGACTCAAAGTAAACCCTCATCCCATACCATGTTGTAACGGAAATCCGGAGATACATTCAGCTGATGCTTCGAAATCGAGAAGACTGTAAAGAAAGAGAAAGTGAAAAATCAATAGTGGAATGTTTTGTATTGGCTGTGTTTGACAACCGTCAGTCATTTTTTCAATCCTAACGTCCTTTTTCCAATTCGTT
>NC_090750.1:51102656-51105156 GCF_036898095.1 Palaemon carinicauda | reverse complement strand
AATGGGTCACTACAAGTTCCAATAAAAACAGGGGAAGGAAGATGGAACGAAGGACTGACGAGCTAAGAAAATTAGTGGGGATAGAAAGACCATAAACTGGCGTGAGTCGAAAGATATGTCTGAGGCCTTTTATACGCAGTGGACTAGCAACAGGTGATGATATATATATATATATATATATATATATATATATATATATATATATATATATATATACAGTATATATATATATATATATATATATATATATATATATATATATATATATATATATCTAAGAATAACTTTTATCTATCTATCTATATACCAAGGCACTTCCCCCAATTTTGGGGGGTAGCCGACACCAACAATGAAACAAAACAAAAAGGGGACCTCTACTCTCTATGTTCCTTCAGCCTAATCAGGGACTCAACCGAGTTCAGCTGGTACTGCTAGGGTGCCACAGCCCAACCTCCCACATTTCCACCACAGATGAAGCTTCATAATGCTGACTCCCCTACTGCTGCTACCTCCGCGGTCATCTAAGGCCCCGGAGGAAGCAGCAGGGCCTACTGGAACTGCGTCACAATCGCTCGCCATTCATTCCTATTTCTAGCACGCTCTCTTGCCTCTCTCACATCTATCCTCCTATCACCCAGAGCTTTCTTCACACCATCCATCCACCCAAACCTCGGCCTTCTTCTTGTACTTCTCCCCTCAACTCTTGCATTCATCACCTTCTTTAGCAGACAACCATTTTCCATTCTCTCAACATGGCCAAACCACCTCAACACATTCATATCCACTCTAGCCGCTAACTCATTTCTTACACCCGTTCTCTCTCTCACCACTTCGTTCCTAACCCTATCTACTCGAGATACACCAGCCATACTTCTCAGACACTTCATCTCAAACACATTCAATTTCTGTCTCTCCATCACTTTCATTCCCCACGACTCCGATCCATACATCACAGTTGGTACAATCACTTTCTCATATAGAACTCTCTTTACATTCATGCCCAACCCTCTATTTTTTACTACTCCCTTAACTGCCCCCAACACTTTGCAACCTTCATTCACTCTCTGACGTACATCTGCTTCCACTCCACCATTTGCTGCAACAACAGACCCCAAGTACTTAAACTGATCCACCTCCTCAAGTAACTCTCCATTCAACATGACATTCAACCTTGCACCACCTTCCCTTCTCGTACATCTCATAACCTTACTCTTACCCACATTAACTCTCAACTTCCTTCTCTCACACACCCTTCCAAATTCTGTCACTAGTCGGTCAAGCTTCTCTTCTGTGTCTGCTACCAGTACAGTATCATCCGCAAACAGCAACTGATTTACCTCCCATTCATGGTCATTCTCGCCTACCAGTTTCAATCCTCGTCCAAGCACTCGAGCATTCACCTCTCTCACCACTCCATCAACATACAAGTTAAACAACCACGGCGACATCACACATCCCTGTCTCAGCCCCACTCTCACCGGAAACCAATCACTCACTTCATTTCCTATTCTAACACATGCTTTACTACCTTTGTATAAACTTTTCACTGCTTGCAACAACCTTCCACCAACTCCATATAACCTCATCACATCCCACATTGCTTCCCTATCAACTCTATCATATGCTTTCTCCAGATCCATAAACGCAACATACACCTCCTTACCTTTTGCTAAATATTTCTCGCATATCTGCCTAACTGTAAAAATCTGATTCATACAACCCCTACCTCTTCTAAAACCACCCTGTACTTCCAAGATTGCATTCTCTGTTTTATCCTTAATCCTATTAATCAGTACTCTACCATACACTTTTCCAACTACACTCAACAAACTAATACCTCTTGAATTACAACACTCATGCACATCTCCCTTACCCTTATATAGTGGTACAATACATGCACAAACCCAATCTACTGGTACCATTGACAACACAAAACACATATTAAACAATCTCACCAACCATTCAAGTACAGTCACACCCCCTTCCTTCAACATCTCAGCTTTCACACCGTCCATACCAGATGCTTTTCCTACTCTCGTTTCATCTAGTGCTCTCCTCACTTCCTCTATTGTTATCTCTCTCTCATTCTCATCTCCCATCACTGGCACCTCAACACCTGGAACAGCAGTTATATTTGCCTCCCTATTATCCTCAACATTCAGCAAACTTTCAAAATATTCCGCCCACCTTTTCCTTGCCTCCTCTCCTTTTAACAACCTTCCATTTCCATCTTTCACTGTCTCTTCAATTCTTGCGCCAGCCTTCCTTACTCTCTTCACTTCTTTCCAAAACTTCTTCTTATTCTCTTCATATGACTGACCCAATCCCTGACCCCACCTCAGGTCAGCTGCCCTCTTTGCCTCACGTACCTTGCGCTTTACTTCCACCTTTTTCTCTCTATATTTTTCATACTTCTCTATACTATTACTCTGCAGCCATTCTTCAAAAGCCCTCTTCTTCTCTTCCACTTTCACCTTCACTCCTTCATTCCACCATTCAC
>NC_090750.1:51090156-51095156 GCF_036898095.1 Palaemon carinicauda | reverse complement strand
TCATAGGCGTGTCCTACGACATTCATAGGCGTGTGTGTCCTACGGCATTCACGTCAGCTTCGGTTGACGTTGAATAGATGTCATCTTCGTCAGGAGTGGAGGCATTGATGGAGGTCTTGAAGGTCATGCAGTGGCTGTCCATAAGTGTGTTGGCTTTGGTCATCAAGTCCTTTATGGGTAAACTATCGACATCGGTTATGGCAGCGCGTACAGGTTCGGGTAAAAGGCTTACGCAAAGGGCGCGAAGTAGGTTCACCTCACAAGGAGAGCCATCTGCGACAGGTTGCCGGCGAGTGATACTGGTCATTTCCTTGAAGGTGAGCGAAGCCCTTTGGTCCCCCAACGGTTGTTCAGAGAGCTGAAAAAGCTTTGCTATACGGGCGGCAGGCGACGGCAAGTACTGCTGCAGAAGGTATGCTTTGAGGGTGTCATGGTAATAGGGGGGTCACTCCGGGGTCACCAATGTGATGAGCCGAGAGAAGGTTGTGACTCAGAGGCGGAATGAAAACAACTGAGTAACTTTATTACAGAACATCTGTTTTTATATACATGAACTCCAGGCAAAAGGGGCACAAACAACATAACTGGCAATTTCATGTTCAACCAATACTGCACTGGTTAACAGTTAACGATGAGAAAAACAGACATGTTATTTCAGGTTCTTATCAGTGCGAGGGGAGAGCGAAGATACAAGCATAATATATACACAAAATGAAATGTCGTTACTATGTACGATCGTGTGACACGGTTGGTACACAATCAATCAATCACCAAGACCTTCAGCAGATGTTGAGTGGATATAACGTTGAAGCAAAAGGTGAACTCACAGGCCTGTCATCTGCCATCAACAACTACAGCGCACACCTTAGATGAAAGATAAGCAAGTCTGTTCATCCTACAATCTTAGCCGCAGTCCAGGAATTAGCTGAAATATTATACCTTGAAGATATAACTGCGGAATTGCAGAGATGACGAATCGTGAGAAAATCCTCTGACTTCCTCAAGATAAATGAGCAGATAAATGAATGCTGCAATACATTTTTTTTTCAAGTAACCACAAGTTTGCTTGATATTGAAACGGAAAGTAATGATAATGAAAGGGACGAGCCAGATTAGAGTTAGATGCCATTTGATAAAAGGGGCAAAATAAAAAAAAAGCAATGCTAGCTCATTATTTCTATTTTTAGAAAATAAGGAAATGCTAGAATTACGAATAAAAATGTTTTATTCTTCTTGCTATTTATTATTGTGAGTTTCAAAAGCCTTTAAACAAGTATGTTTCCAATAAGTAATATACGCCTTCAATTTATGTCCTTTATTTACCCTGGTTTCTCTTGAAGTAATTTTTCCTTGAAATCCTGAAGTGCACCATTACCAAAATCTGATGTAGTCTGCATTCCTTCACATTTTATTTTTAGTCAAAATATTTCCTCACTTTCAGGAACAACTGTGTATGACAAAATTAAAGAAAAAAAAAAAACCTTACTTTAGAAAAGCAGTTATTGTCAACAATGAAGGCCTCAGAATGTCAATCAAAATTGGAAAGGTGCTGTTTTGAATTGGAAACTGTTGAATATTCATTAAATGTTTCGAAAAAATTTTGAATATGAATTATAACAACGTTTTTCAATCAATCACTTGTCTTTTCTGGAAAATATTTCTGCTCAAAGTATTTAATAAATGATGAAGAGATAGATTTATGAATGTATATATATATATATATATATATATATATATATATATATATATATATATATATATATATATATATATATATATATATATATATATATATATATATATATATATATAACCAACAATAAAACGAAAAAAAGGATGTAGAGAGAAGGAAAAGCAGAAAAGGTACAATTTTAAAGGGATGTGAGGACAGGCCAACACAATACCAAGCCAAAAGTCTAGGGTCGGAGGTGGCAACACGGGCTCTCTCCGAGGAGGTCGGGTTCAACACGAGGTGATGCCCACACGCTTCTTTATAACCCTGAACACAGAGAAAAATTAAAAAAACAAAGCCTCTATCAGGCAGGCAATGACAGTACGCGAATAATGGAATTGGTTGTTTAAGCAGGAGTTTATATTTTCTTTCGGCTACACACACAATGGAAATATAGTAATCTCTACGATAAAGCAAATGATTAAAATGAAAATGAAATATAAAAACAGTAGCACTTACGGTAATGCAAATAATGACTGGGAACAATGAAATAAAGGAAATATCCCTTTACATGAATTTATTTACAGAGAAAAGTGAAAAAAAAAATAAAGAAACCACAAAGGGGCACTTACAGGATAACAATGATACAAATAAGAAATAAAAAGAAAACGATACAGACAAATAATTCCCCGCGAGAAAATAACTAGGACCTTTGGTTAATATTTAAAAAGAAACCAAAATCGTTATCCTATAAAGGGGATAACAAGCAAATCAAACTATCCTCTGTCGAGGACACGACAAAACTAACACACTATTACAATTATGGAAATAAACACATTGAATATATATATACATTTAGAAGGGAGGTAAAAATTTCTATTTATGAATATGTGAGAATGGAAAGAAAATAACAAAACAAAATGATATCAGGTCCCGCTACACGTTCTATTCTCACAAATAAGCCTACTACGGAAACAGAAAATAAAATGGATATTGATCCCCCCTAAAAATTAACCTGTAGCCAGAATATACTTATACAACCGAAAAAGGGGAACACAGTAACGTTCTCAAGCGTTATGTTTCCCCGAGAGTGGCCTATTCTTGTTAAAGGCAACTTACCTTGCCTACCCCTAACTGTATATATATATATATATATATATATATATATATATATATATATATATATATATATATATATATATATATATATATATATATATATATATATATATATATATATATATAAAAGCAGTACAAAACAAAACAAAAGCAACACTTCACAATTCATCAAATCCCACGTGGCGGGCGTCCTTAGACAGCTAATTCGTGATCACTGGCCTTCCATGGGCCTACTGCTCTACTTGGACCTAGCCCCCCTCCCCTTATCTCCTCTCACCAAACCTAAGCGAAGTCTTTTGCTTTTGCCACAACTCCTATCCCCCACGGTAAGGTTACTTAGCTTCAGGCTTGGTCGACCTCTGGGCACACGTTCCTCGTTGGCGACAATTAGCCAGTTCCCGGTTTGGGTTTCTCTACACCAGTTTCTTTTGAAAAGGGCAGGAGTGGCGTAGGAGTACTGGACTCATGGGAGAGATATGGGGGGGCTTCTGCTCCTTGCCAAGGTCCGAGATTTTCTGAGAGTGAAGTGCAGTAGCTGGCCTCCGAGCTGGGGTATCAGTGGTGACCCTTTCACAGCTCTCTTAGCTGGGTCACGTGGGTCAAGCATTGGCGCATGCATTTTGGTGCCAAGCGTTATGCTTTTTTCAGGGCCCTCCTGGAACCTTTATTGTGGACGCCACGCGTCTTAGTGGGACAGCTGTGGATTAAAAATGGGGTGAGCCTTTGGACAAGGAGAGGAAATGGCCGATCACGGCTGCATTTAGGCCTAATCTTATGAACGGAGAGTAGGGGAAAGGCTTACATCTATAAATTAATCATTATAAATATAGAGTGAATTACTATACACAACATACAGTATGAACAAGATTAAGAGGTTAATTTAAGGGGGCAACCATTACAAATAAACATCTTACGACTAAACAAATCTTACAACTAAAAATGAATACAAGACAACTCTTTTTTTCCCAACAAAGATATACAACAAATATGTAATTCTTTTAATACAAACAAGTTTAAGAGAGAGGTGGCTCTCACACATCACAATTATATATATATATATATATATATATATATATATATATATATATATATATATATATATATATATATATATGTATGTATGTATGTGTGTGTATAATGTATATATATTTATCTCTCTCTCTCTCTCTCTCTCTCTCTCTCTCTCTCTCTCTCTCTCTCTCTCTCTCTCTCTCTCTCTCTATATATATATATATATATATATATATATATATATACAGTATATATATATACAGTATATATATATATATATATATATATATATATATATATATATATACAGTATATATATATATATATATATATATATATATATATATATATATATATATATATATATATATATATATATATATATATACCTAAAGCCTTGTGAAGAAAATACGTAGATGTATATCTTAATTTTATACAGTGGGATTATTGGCGTTTTTAAGTGGATTATAACTGACATAAATTATTGTGCAAGATCATTGAACTCTCTTTTAGGTGACGTGTCTTATGTATTATAAGTGACGTGTCTTAAGTGTTATGGGCGAGAGCAGTTTTTGCTCATAGTGGAGGTTTCCACAAATATAGTAGTGTCTGCATATAGCCAGAGCAACAATGCCTTACATGATCAGAAAGAATTTCAGTACCACTCGAATCCTAAAAAGAACAATATGCAACTTTCATGAGAGTCTGTAGCTGTGCAAAATGTATTCACGAACCTTTTGTAATGAAGTGAATAAAACCTATTTCACGATGTGTTATTATCCATTGACATGAGACATAATTGGTGTTACGTAAAAGAATACGTCTGTTTGAGTATTAATATTATTATTATCATTATTATTATTATTATTATTATTATTATTATTATTATTATTATTATTATTATTATTATTATTATTATTACTTGCTAAGCTATAACCCTAGATGGAAAAGCAGGATGCTATAGGGCCAGGGACCCAACAGGGGAAATAGCTCAGTGAGGAAAGGAAATCAGGAAAAATAGAATATTTTAAAAACAGTAACATTACAATAAGTTGTACTTTAAGTGGGTAAAATAAAAGTTCATGATGTCGAAGTATACGAGGTTTAACACAGCAGAGACTGCTGCTGTAGAAGATTAAAATGAAAGAGCAGTAGGTTGTAGTGGTGCCGAAGAAGAATATAGACGAGAAAGATAAAG
>NC_090750.1:51080156-51085156 GCF_036898095.1 Palaemon carinicauda | reverse complement strand
ATTATTGTGTGAACAATTCTTTCTCTTAAATGTTTAGAGCTTTTATATTTCCTCATTGTCTTTGTCACGCAATGGCAATTATGTCATGACACCGAAAGAAATATTTGAAGTCTGAAACGAATAGTGTACAAGAAATTAGAGACAAGGTTATTTTCAAATAAAATTTATTAGGCCAATTATATAAAAGAAGGTCTTGTTATATCGTATCATATCGTGTTGCACAATGAAAAGGGAATTGAAAAGCGTTTCATTAAGAATGACCTCAGGTCATATGACTAAGATATAGATTTAACCACGATATGTTAAAAAGCGGTTTTTAACCTTTTCGTGATCTTGGCCTTGACTTATGATCCAATCAATCCAAATTTGTTGTCATATTTTCCGTGGATAATGATCAATCATTCCATCAAATTTTATGAGATTGGATCATATAGTTTTTGTGTTATGGGAATCACAAACACACAAATAGACAATACAAGAAAAATACACGCTTATCAAAACAGAGCCTTCCCAACGCAAAATAATTCATACAAAGGCAGGCAATTTTCCTCCAGGCAAATGAGCATTTTGATGCTTTGGGAAAGCAAACTCTCGCAAACGAAGTTCTTCCAACTTGGCTCATCAAACTCCTCAAACTTCGGAGGAGGAGGAGTTGTTTACTCTCAACCTGGCTTTCCTGATTAAAGGGCACTTTGAAATTCAAGGTAAATCATGTATGGTATTAAAGTCGATGCAATACTTCATTCAGAATTTTTATTTATTTATTTTTTTTGAGATGGAAACTGTTTTGATATATTATATTTGAAGGAACCCATCTTTATGGTAGTTATACTTTATAAATACATTTATATTTCTTGGATAGTATATAGTGTATATATTTACATATGATTGCGAGTATATGTATGAAACGAGTAATATATTATTCTTATAAGAAAAAGGAATAATTATTCTTTTAGAATTATTCTATTCTACTCATATCATTATAACTCTTGTATGAAAATCCCATACAATTCGTTTGTGATATTGAAATTCCAACAAAAACATCATTTCATGAAAATAGAAAGACCCAGAATGTTAGAAAATGTTAAACAAATACATGAAAATAAGTTTCCTTTTTTTCCCTTTACTTTTCATGTAGTCAAATAGACAAATAAAGATTTGTTCGTCTTTAACAGAATTATTAAACCTGCCTTATCAATAAAAATAAGGCCTCGTTTATAATAAAACGAAGGGAGTTATTTATACAAATTTGAAGGTTGTTTGCGTACCTCTTACTGTATTTCCATATTTGGCAAGGATCTTCCTTACGCATGGTAAATAAGATGCTTATTTAATGGGAAAAATTTTCCAGTTCTCAAACTAAAAATATTCCTCTAGATTTATCACGAAAATAGAGGTATTAGATTTTGCTCTCTGGGTTCACTCGAGTATGAAAATATAGAATATATATATATATATATATATATATATATATATATATATATATATATATATATATATATATATATATATATACGTATATACTATATATATAAATATATATATTATATATATAAATATATATATATATATATATATATATATATATATATATATATATATATAAATATATATATATATGTATATACTATATATAAATATATATATATATATATATATATATATATATATATATATATATATAAATATATATATATATATATATATATATATATATATATATATATATATATATATATATATGTATATACTATATATATATAGATATATAAATATATATATATATATATATATATATATATATATATATATACTGTGTATAAATATATACATATATATACTGTATATACATATATGTATAAATATACAGTATATATACATACATATATATATATATATATATATATATATATATATATATATATATATATATATATATATATATATATATATATGTATGTACCAGAATACTATGTACATATAAAGAACCATAGATTCCAGTTATTTCATTGTATTATCAGTTACCCTCAATATACATCTCATGTATTATCATCCTTCTTTTTAACGCAATATAAGAATATGAAGATAGTGGTAGGAATACTCGTAGGATGAGGAGATGGGGAAACTAAATTAGAGAAAAATGAAAAATAATACTATATCTGAGAAGAAAAAAAAAACCGTTATCATATGTCTTTATTGCGTTTGGATTTCTGTGAAAGGATCTAATGAAGATGGCAGAAACATCCCCTTCACCTACTTCCACCCCCTCAGCTATAGACAAATTGTATTTGTTCATGGCATGATATGGGTCCTCATACGACACTACAACACTTTATGTGATACCATTGTTGACTGGACAGAATATCCTTTCCTTTGTCCGGTTTGCTTATTACGTAGTCAAAGATAGTGGGCATTTTTATTAAAGGCATATACACTTATTCATAGCAATTACACCTACAGTATATTTTGCTTTTTCTTATATCATCGGAAAAGTTACACAAATTTTCTGCATAAATGTAAGTGGAATTGATTAACTATCGTGTTGAATGAGTAAATATTTTTAGCTAACCAATTCATTAGCTGGAATAGTCAATGGTCGAAATAACGACAAGAAGAACAGACTAATTTCTATTTATATCCTTTCTTGACGCAACCCTTTATCTCTTTTTGATTATCTTCAGTGTTATTTTAGCTGGTACTTAAAGTGAAAAGGGGTGAATTGTGAATATAGTGTATATAAATAAATTGATAAATAATATATTATATACTATTCTTCATCCACGGTCCAGCATATAAAACATAAATACAACAGTATCCGTTATGTTTCTATTTCTCCGGTCCTAGGAAATTACTTTACGTTCTTTTTCACGTTGGTTTTACGATCAGTAAATTCAAGATAGGTTGGGTCTGTTTATTCTTTGGAAGGGTTGACCACCAACTGATAAGAGACTTTGTCGTCACATAAGCTTCATTACCATTCCTAGAGATGAGAAAGGTTCTAGAAAAGGGGGAAATTATTCACATTAAAGTTAAAGTCAAGTGTCGTAGATTAATTATAGATTCCACTCAAGGTGTTATAAATCCTTATCGGTAAAACCCTGAAAAAGACTTCAAGTACTAATTGTATTTTAAATTCGTAAATAATAGGAATTATCACTACTTTGCGGTCGTCATCTGGGTCATTCGCCCGTTGTTAATCGGAAACAAGAAAAAGATACTGGAAAAGAATTGTATTAGATTTTAATGTCATGAAACGTAAAAATAAATTTTGAATTTTCACCAGTTCAAATTTCCAAAAGATATATTTATTATATGGCGCTATATTACATGGCAATGAATCAGGAAGGGATATCTTCCTTTTCGTTCATATTTCTCTTATCATCCATATGCAATGTGGTTCTAGTTTCTTTTTTCCTTCATTCATTTACTGTTTTCGTCATATTGCCTTTTCTCTAAGTATCGCGCCACCAACTCCAGATGACCGCTTCCTTTCATTCTGAGTTTTTCATTTCTCTTTCTTCATCTTCTCTTATCTGGTTGTTGATCTCATTACTAAATCTAGAATTCTCATTCCTTATGCCAGGAAGGTTACCATGGTCTCGTCACCTATGCCGTGTTTGATCTCCCTACAACAGTTCATTGGCAATTTAACGTTTATTTGTTTTATATCCTAATTTTTCTTCCCTGTGGTGTCGAAATGGTTTCGATTTTCTTTTAATGAATGTATTTCTTTAAATAAGTCTCTACATAAATCCCCTGAAAATTTATTAAATATGCCACAGTTTGAAACAAGGTTTTATTTATTGAAAAAAAAAAAAGACTCTTTTCAGATTAACAACTCAATATTATGAAGCTGGATTTAAAACTGTATGGTTGAGACAGTATTTAAACTTTACTTTTTCATAATTGAAACTCGTATATATGTCTAAGAAGTGTTGTATATGCACACTTTAGGTATGAGGTACAGCGGAGGACATCTGATTAATAACGTCTTATATGAAGAAATTCTTAGTCTTCCTTTAATTTGTTATACAGGGTAATAATTTCACTAAAAATAGCACATGTAATATGGAATCTTCCCGGTGGTATCATAACCCAATAATTTTGTGCTTAGAATGCTATGTGAACTGCATTGGTGCTGCCAAGTCAAATTTATTTAATATGTTCCCAGCATATATTTTATAGCATCTTTATATTTTCTTTCATGTGGCGGAGGGGAGCTCCAAACGAAAACTATTCATAACAGTCTTATCCGGGGCAGCAGTCATATATATATATATATATATATATATATATATATATATATATATATATATATATATATATATATATATATATATATATATATATATATATGTATGTGTGTGTATATATATATATATATATATATATATATATATATATATATATATATATATATATATATATATTATCATCATGACGGATCTCATCTATTACCCTCTGCAATTCTTCATAGTATTCATCTTTCCTGTCATCAGGGGAATCATTTGTTGAGGCATAACAAACTATAATATTTATATTGCACTGCTTTGGTTTGAGCTTTGCTAGTAACAATGTACTATTTACAGCCCTCCACTCGGTTAATTTCTTTTCTTTCAGCTCCATCTACTCTTTCTGAGTAGATTATATATATATATATATATATATATATATATATATATATATATATATATATATATATATATATATATATATATATATATATCTTGCCTTGGTCTAGAGTTTCCTTAGCAATCCCCTTACAACTTTCACTTAGGAACAAGATATCCAAAGTATATTTCATTAATTCACTTGCTGTAGCTTTACAATCTGATTCTTGGTTCCAACATTCCAATTACCTATTTTCAATTCTTCTTTAGTATTTATAAACCGAGAGATTCTTAGCAACTCGATACGCCGAAGACTGTGGGCCATTCTTTCATCTTCTCTATCCATGACTGACTAATTCCATGGAGGATTCATTGGTTAGATACTAAGAC
>NC_090750.1:51072656-51075156 GCF_036898095.1 Palaemon carinicauda | reverse complement strand
AATTGGAAACAATATTGCAAAAAGACATTTTTTTTTCTTTTTGCCCTTTCGTGACCCTGGCCTGGATTTTTTAACCAATCACTCCCAAATCTTATCAAGTGGTCCCTCGATCAAGGCTAATCTTCCCGCCAAATTTTGTAGGATTTGGTCAAATAGTTTTTGTGTTATAAGAATCACTCAGATAAGCTACGTACAAATAAATACACAAACAAGAGTAATAATATCACTTTATTACGTTGTATATCACAGAATGGGCAATTCAAATATGAACATGTTGACACTAGTTTCATTCTAATGAAACACAAATTTACCATGAAATAATAAAATGACATTGTTTACATTTTCATGACCTTGACCTGGATCTTTTGACCCCATCACTCCCTAAATCTAACGAAATTGTCTGTATCAGGGCAAATAATTACAATAAATTTTTTTTAGATTCGGTCAAATTGTTTTATGAGTTTTATGATTCGTTTATTTACCTTTACATGACCTTGGTTTTGACTTTTGATCTTATTACTCCGAAAATCTGATAAAATTGTCCTTCACTCAGGGCCAATTATCCAACCAAATTTTATGAGATTCGGTCAAATCACAAACGCAAAGACAGACAACGCCTATCGAAATATAACCTTCGCCGCAATGAGATTGACGAAGGTAATGATGACTATTGATGGTAAAAAAAGGCTTGAAAATTGATAAACTATAAGAATTAATGGGATTGCAAGAGGGGGGAACACTAAAATGGTTAGGTTATCATTCACTGGCTGACCATGGTAAGCTTGTATGTCTAGATCAGGGGAAGTTTCCGAAGACGGGAGAAAGAGGATTATTATTATTTTTTATTTTTTTATTTTTTTTTTTATTTTAGTAGAAGAGGGGTATTTAATGTCTTTTTATATCAGGGAATGTGTATTTAATGGTTTTGATGGTGAGATTAAGATGCATTATTAAAAGGATGAAGGAAGCAATGCAGATTAGGACAAGGAAAATAACACACAAAATTATTTATGATTTATCAATTTATATAAAAGATAGTTTTATACTCAAAGTGATTTGATATCACTTAAAGAAAAATCATACCACCATTTATGTTAGCAATTAACGCAAGATTAAGGTAAATATATTATAGCAACGGTGAACAAAGGATAAAATAATTATTCAAGTCTCCGGTAACACACTAATGACAATTACAGAATCTCTCATCAAATTAGGGAACCAGTGATGCTTGTCTGTAATAACAAATGAGAATATTAATCGGAATATGAGGAAATCATGACTTCTTCATTGGGTGGCTATAATATATTCAAAGTATATAGCAGACTGGATGGTACGTCAGAAAGTAAGATTTGATGCTCCAACGATCGAAAGGAGGACGTAATTATGAAGGATGCACAAAGAAACGATAACATAACAATAAACGATATAGAGGGGAACGAAGCGTAATAGTGCCAAATAGCTATGAGAAAGTATCAAGAGGGGAGGGAAGTGCGTCATAAAAGATGAGAGAAAATAAAACACCAACATGGTTGTTGTTGCCTATACGAAACGTCCTTGTCTGGCAATTTGCTAGACTGGGGTTCGGGATCCATTTTAGCTTGATAGATTCTTGTAGTGTCTGGAATCTCACCATCATTGAAACCTAAGGAGGGGGCCTTTTGGGGACGCTTAATGGTCTACCCGCTGAGGCATCAGCAGCCAATATATGGCCATCCCTAGTACTACCTTTGGTGGACAGGTGGCTTAAGGTCTTATCATATGTATATATGATCACTCTCCAGGGCAATGATTCTCAACCACTGTGCCACGGCACACTGCTGTGCCAAGAGGTTATTTCAAGTGTGCCACGAAACATCTTAAGATGCACCAGAAAATCGGAAAAAATACGTATAGATACTGGTTCCGTGTGAATGAATAGTAAGATTTTCGATATAAACAGTTCAACTGTCTAAAATCACTTGAAACAGATTAAGTCCGTTTCATTATTTGTAACAAAGCTTATCCATGTTCGATGGCTGTCGAAAGGTATTGTTACCTCGTATTAACGAATTATGCATTTTTTTACGGTGAAAAGGGGGATAGTTCTTTGAATATTTTTCTTACATTTTTTTTTGTCTTAACTTGATTAATAAAACAAAATATTCTCTCTCACTCCAACAAGCAATTTGGTTGCCTTGTTTGGCAGAAAATAAAGCAAGCTCATTTTATTTTTCATATTTTTCCTTGTATCCGCACCACATACATTAAGAAATTATCCTTATTTTGTTCACCCATCTGACAGCTGTCGATAGAAAATTCTATTATTTTCTATCACTGAACTACAATTGTGTGAAGAAGAACTGGTCACCATTTTCTTTTAATTGAAGGTTTAAAAGAAAACATTCAAAAGTACCCATTGACACATCTTGGATTTCTGGAGAAGAACAATATCGCACATTATCTTAAAAAAAAAACTTTATCACTTCTGTTACAAATCTCTACTTCTTATGTGAACTCAGGT
>NC_090750.1:51057656-51062656 GCF_036898095.1 Palaemon carinicauda | reverse complement strand
CGTCCGCAGAGCCCTCTCCCACTGCTCCTCTTGGGCTGCCACACACCAAGAACTCGACCGAGTCGCCCAGGTCCTGGTAAACAGTGGCTGCTCTAATAGACAAGTTAGCCGTGAAATCATGCTAGCCATGGACACCTGGTACCAGGGTGAACAACCAACCATGAACACCACAAATACCATGAACCTTTACTATAAAGGGTCCATGCATCGGGATTATCAAAAGGATGAAAAGGCCATGAGAGACATAATAAAGTCACGTCTCCCCTGTGAATAAAAACACAGAGGTCAAGTTGACTATTTATTATCAAACAAACAAAACGAGGTCTCTCATTATGAGGAACAACTCAGCCCCGCCGTCTCAGGATATTCTCAAACAGACTAACGTGTTCTATTTCTACTTATGCCCTGTTCCAGGATGCTCTGGACGTTACATAGGAGTGACCACCATGCGTCTGTCAAAGATACTGTCTTGTCATGTCCAACAAGGTGCAATAAAAGCTCATGCGTTCCACGTCCACAATAACAACATCAAACGTGAGGAAATAATCAAGAATACCGAGATCATAGGCCGTGCTCCAGATAGCAGGAGACTTCGCATACTTGAAGCTCTTCTTATTCAGAGAGAAAAGCCGACTCTCAGCACTACCCAGGAAATGTTCCTCCTCCCGTCCTGTCGAAGGAACAACACAGGAAAAATAACCCAACCAACCATGACACCTCTAACCAGGACAACCTAACAGATCAAGACTTAGACAACCCCAACAGAATTGATCAGCGACAGGATAGCCTGCCTAGCCTACATACCCTCTCGGGGAGCGCTCCCACCAATCAGAGCCCAGCTCCCAGAGGACAAGATGGTGACTCAACACCCAGGAGTGAGTGGGATGGGAATCTGACTGTACTACAGCCTCTCTCGGCGAGCGGCTTAGCTAATGAGGATCAGCCATTCTATTTGCTCTGCCCACGATGCTCGAGGTAGCCAATGAAAAATTCGCTGCCTCTCTGACTAAGCCAGAATTGCCATATATAAGGACGTAGCTCTCATCGTTTCCAGCACTAGAACCTGAGGAAGGGAGGCAGCACTCCCGAAACGCGTAGCTTGTTCTCTGTATACTTTTACCTGAATTGTGAATCTTACCTAATTTGTGAATTTTATATTAAAACCTTGACTCGCCAATTATTACTGAATTTGACTACCCACCATGAAGGATGAATTTTGCTCAGTTACTGGCTGTATGCAGTAGTCCTGAAAAGAAGAAAATAAGAGCCATCGAGAAGACGGAGTTTAAGATTAATGCAACTGAGTCAGCCATATGTTTTCAACAAAACTTGCCTGATAGAGGGTCTACTACCGAAATATTATTATTATTATAATTATTATTATTATTATTATTATTATTATTATTATTATTATTGATATAACAGTAACAGTATGCTATACGCGCATGGGTTCCAACATGAAAAATAGCCGAGTGAGGAAAGGAAATAATTAAATTATCTGAGAATTAAAAAATAATGACTATAGAAAATCTTAATATAATTAACAACGTTAAAATAGATATGTTATATACGAGAACAAGCTGTGAAGGGAAACTTATGGCATCCTGTTCGAAATAAATCATTCGATGTAAATTTGAAATTTTGAAATTCCATTTATTCAACTGCCAGATAAGGAAGTTCATTTTACAATCAGGTAACATCTGTAATAAAAAATCGAAAATACTGATAGAGTGCTGAGCCTTATCATTGGGAAGGCATGACTTGAAATAAACTGCATACCTAGAATTTCGTACAATAAGTACAATCAGGCAGGATTGAATGTAAAGTATGGTCAGAATTATGAAAAATCTTTTACTGGAATGGTCATATTATTTCTTTTGAAAATGAGCATGGATATAGGAAATCACGCTAATGACATAGAGTCTTTAATGACCGTTACTGATTATAAAATTTAAAGAATATTTTCCTAAAAATAACAGTAAAATCCCCACTGCTACGCTTCCCTTGCCACTCCTTCTTGGTCGAAATTTGAATGAAAACCTTTATTCAGGTAATTTTTTTGTATCATCAGAAAAAACTTTATTTAAACATAATTCATTTTAAATGCTCAAATACATCCATGTATATATATATATATATATATATATATATATATATATATATATATATATATATATATATATACATATATTTATATATATAAATATATATATACACACATATATATATATATATATATATATATATATATATATATATATATATATATGAATATATATATATATATATATATATATATTTATATATATATATATATATATATATATATATATATATATATATATGTATATATATATATATATATATATATATATATATATATATATATATATAGGCTATATATGTATATATATATATTAATATAAGCTTTTATCACAATGCATCCTACATTTACAAGGTATCACTTGGAAAACATAGCTATGCTTGGAAAAATACTTGTTAGTAGTTTTTTAACTCAAGAAGTGACTTTACAAATGTAGAGCACATAAACAGAACTTGAAAATAACACAGATAAGGAACTAAAGCAGAACGAGTTCCTAATGCACAACACAGAGAAAAACGAAGAAAAAATACTCTACAGGTACATAGCTAAGACAACAAGAAGCAGATCAAAATTACTGACCAAAGCAGTGTAGGTGTGTGTGTTTGTGCGTGTGCGCGTGCATAGACTGTTTTATTCTTTTAGATGATATTTTTACAATTAATAACATATACAATAGATTATTTAATTTTTGGTAGATTTACTTTTGTAGGTTACATCGGGGGGGGGGGGGGGGGGTGGTGGGGAGAGTTTCCAGGAGTATCCCTACCTCCCTGTCTCTCCTCCTTACAGCATATCATGAATAACTAGATAAAATTAGCATAATTAACGACCTGCCCCTTTCCACCATCATCTTCATCATATGTGTGCCCTCTCATAGCTAGATGATAGCATACATAATTCCCTCTATCCCCTACGAATTTTTATCACTTCCTGTGTATGGTGATCAAGAGATGCACATGTATTACTGGTAGGGATAGAGTTAGACACTTTTCAAAATTGTTCATACCTTAACACATTTGTCTGAGAATACTGTATTATTATTATGTTGGTGTAAATCTCCATCTGTACCACTTAATCACTCATAACGTGTTAATGGCTCTGTAACAGGCGATTATTATTTTATTTTCTCGTACCACCTTCCGTCTGACTAAATATTCACAAACCTTTCAGTATAGTCGAGATTTCACATGGGAACAAAGAAGGCAAGGATAATAATTCATGTGATTTTGATTTGGTTAATTTTTTCACCAATATGCATTGTGTGTTAATCACGGCTATCCTCTACACATTCATTAGAATCTAGTACATCTCTTTATCTGCATTAGTTTCTTATACTTATAAACCAGTGTCATATTTTGAATATATTTCTTTATCTTGTTACCCACATTCACTCTCAGAGACTAAATCTGGCTCATGTCTAAAACTAATGCTATCAAGAGGTTCTTTTACGTTCTCACTAGTAGTATTAGTAGTATATGAACTGAAAGAAGTGTTTGGGCCATCGTTTCTTGCAGAACTTCTACGCTGACTTTCCCTATATCATTATGTGTTCCCTTAATGTGGGGGAAATAATGGATTTAAGGCTCATATATTTTTGAAAAAAAAAAAATCATCTACAACACTATTGTTCCAATCCTAATAAGTGCAATAAATTTTATTTAGGTAAAGGATTGGTATTTGCATAGTAAATTGCGTCCTTGCTATAAAAAGTTGTGAGATATCAAGTATATTTGAAAGTAATGAAATTACTTGTTCATGCAGTAAAACTCACACTTTGTTAAAAAGGGAAAATATACTATATAGTTACAGTAAGTACTACCAAAAGTCAATTTATCTTTATAAATGCCCTTATTTTAAAATTCGATGGAAGTTCTGTATATATAACTTTTATTCTACAATCTTTAGATTCCTTGACCCCGGAAACATGGTATTACACACCAAAAATGTGATTCTAAGAGTATGACCATTGAAAATAGGGACAAAACATGATTTACACCGATGAAGCCGGAGGCCATTTTGTTTTTTGTCTTTATATAAATTCCTCAGGGGTATCAATCTGGCATCCGGCTGATTCTGATTCAGGACTACTCAGAGATGATTATTGAACAGAAAGAAAACTTCATAATGATACTTGTGCACAGTATACTCAAAAATACCCTTTTGGCATCTGGACTACAACATTTTCACTTTAGCGTACTCAGTATATATGTATATATATATTGAAGAGCTTCAAGTACCTTGTTATAGGTGTGCAACCTCTTTTAACCCTGGTTATAGTATAATAGATTGTTACTTATATTTTATTATTATTATTATTATTATTATTATTATTATTATACTAATAGTTTTATTATAAATAATATTGATATTTTTATTATTATTATTATTATTATTATTATTATTATTATCATTATTATTGATGATAGAATTGTAATTATTTCTTCCTATTTTCGTATTCTTCATTCAAGTGCTTACTAGTTAAGTCTTTAATATTATATTTTGCAATTATTTTTCATTGAGGGGGGTCAATTGCCTCGTAACCCCTCTTACTCGAGGTGCGGTTAAAAAATACAACCAACCAAAATAACTGTACCAGCACCTTAAACTTCTATAGAGTTGATCAAAATATTCAATTACAATAGTAAAATCCAAAACATCGCAATAAAGCACCTTACACACAAACTTTACATGAAAATATACAACTTGAGTAAAAAATAAATTCAGAAAAATAAGATCTAAGGTATAACTGGCCAAAGAAAAATAACCAGGAACTTAGCACTACTTGCACTACCTTGGCTAAAAACGTGGGGGAATTATTCAAGAACTGTCAGTTTCTGGCGTCTGTTTGGCAGAGGGCAGAGGCTCATTTAGTAGATTGTGCACATCCTAAGCATAG
>NC_090750.1:51045156-51052656 GCF_036898095.1 Palaemon carinicauda | reverse complement strand
GCATTTCGATTTAAAATATACCTCCCTTAGAAATATTATCCTTTTTTATTCTTAACCGATAGCGTATTATCAGGTATATATATATATATATATATATATATATATATATATATATATATATATATATATATATATATATATATATATATATATATATATATATAGCCTATATATATATGTATATATGTATATATATATATATATATATATATATATATATATATATATATATATATATATATATATATATATATCAAAGCCACCATATAAAAGAAATAGTGAGTCAGACATGTTAATATATATATTCTTCTATAATATTGACGTTTTTCATTAATCACCATTTGTACATGGAGTTTCTCTCATCAGTCCGTAGCGTTCCTTAATAGCGAATATTGCTCTCAAGTTTCACGAGCATCCTATCCAATAAATATAAACTCCTTCTTTTCACCACGTTTGATTTCGATATATGCTACAAATATATAAAAAAATCATAAAAATAAAAAAAAAATGAATTTACATATAAAACTAAAGTAGATAAGTTTTGTTAATTTTCTTTCACTTTTCTATAATTGGTTCCTCGTCAATACATATATACTTTATACGTCTCTCTCTCTCTCTCTCTCTCTCTCTCTCTCTCTCTCTCTCTCTCTCTCTCTCTCTCTCTCTCTCTCTCCAATAAAAAAACAAATGTAAATTATAGTCTCAGCATATCCAAACAAATGTCGTTCGATTAAATAATCTCATTTCGGAATCTCGATAAGAGCATTGCATATGGTAAACAAACAAAATCCAGAAAAATAAGACTATTCTACCTTATTTCGAGTATTGTTCTCCGGTTTTGTCTTCAGCCGCGTATTCTCATCTTAATTTTTCTGACAGGAACTTACGACCTATTAATTTTCTTATTCCTGATCTAGATTTTAATCTTTGGCACCTTTATTCTATTAGTTCAATATGAATGTTGCCTAAGATTTTTCCTAACTCTGATCATCCTTCACATTCATATGTTTCCGGACAATCCCATCCGGTTCGTAATACTAGGCATGTAGTTAATTCTAATAGTCTAGAATACTACACAGAATTCTAGAAGTTTTATTCTAGATGTGACCAAGTTGTGGAAGGATCTTCCTAATCGGATAGTTGAATCGGTAAGATTTCAAACTTGCAGCAAATGTTTTTATGTTGAACAGGGTGATATAACTCTTTTTTTTTTCTTATAGTTTATGAATAGAATGTCTATTTTGATGTGTCTATCTTTCCGAGAAAAAAAGAAAGTAAAGGTAAACAAATTGCTTAGCATATCCAAACAGGAATTGTTAGATCAAATAATCTTATTTCGTATTCTTGATAGAAACATTTACAATAAACATTGCATATATTAATTAAACAATCTCCTGAAAAATTAAATGTAATTTATTTCTCAGATGGAAAATCTCTCTCTCTCTCTCTCTCTCTCTCTCTCTCTCTCTCTCTCTCTCTCTCTCTCTCTCTCTCTCTGAGCTATCCTAACACAAACTGTCCTGAAATTTCACGAAAGAGTGGTAGGACGTGAAATATGAGAGACGAAAGGCAGGATCACATCCGAAGCAATAAGTCGTGACATATCTTCCTGCCTTTGGCTGCTTGGTTGTGTTAGCACAGACATGTCAGTTTTTCTGACCCTTTGCCCTTTGGCCTTGGGAAAGTATGGAGGGAAAAGGATATATCTCAACGAATTGGTCAAAGCAAATACGGTTATGTCGAGTAGGAGTCAGATTTCTTCCTCGTTTTTTGGTTTGAGTATTCCATATTTTTCGAAGAGTTAAATTACGACATTCAAGGCAAACACGCTTAGAGAATTTTTATTTTTCTCTGTCACTGATTTTTTAAATATTGCAGGCGTCTAACAGGCATGCATTACCAATATGAAGACAAAAATATATATTTTATAATACAACTTTATGGTTTTCCTTGTACATTCTACCAAATTAATTTGCATGTCTGATTTGTCTAGTTGATGCATATATTTCAGATCGCATATGATTTTATTTTTTCAAGGGTTTGTTACTGCAACGCACAAATACTTTTTAGAAGTATTGCTTCCCGGCGGTATTTCTGCTAGTGGAGTCCTATCAAATAATTTCCAGTGAACAGTGGAGTACTGCAAGGGAATATGTTGTTACTGATGTTGTTCATCCTCCTCATGGATTTTGTAAAGCATATAATTTTTGAGGATGTTGGAGAATGGTTGGACTGGATTGTTAATATGAAATTAGCTAACCTAGAGTATAGTGATGACGCTGTCCTTATTAACAGAGCACCACGAGATCCGCGATGCTTGCTTACCAGAATGCATGAAATACTACATGAAGTTCCGCTGAAGATAAACAGAAGAAAATCGGAGAAGTTGAGAGCCAAATATGCAATGAATGATGAAATATCACTGTAAAGATAAATGATTAATGAAGTAGAATCAGATGAATATTCCAGAACTATGATCTCTAATACAGGGTCTTTAGAATTGGAGTTCAAAAAAAAAAAAAAAAAAAAAAAAAAAAAAAAAAAAAAAAATGCCAATGGTTAGTTTTCAAATATAAATCATTATATATATAATTTTCGAGAGATTGGTGTTACCCTAGGGACATGAGTCGTGGTATGAAAATAAAGCATATCCAACAGATTTTGTAGATTATTATTATTATTATTATTACTTACTAAGCTACAACCCTAGTTGGAAAAGCAGTATGCTATAAGCCCAGGGGCTCCAACAGGGAAAATAGCTCAGTGCGGAAAGGAAAAAAGGAAAATAAAATATTCCAAGAAGAGTAACAACAATAAATATCTCCTATATAAACTATAAAAACTTTAACAAAACAAGAGGAAGAGAAATAAGATAGGAGAGTGTGCTCGAGTGTACCCTCAAGCAAGAGAACTCTAACCCAAGACAGTGAAAGGCCATGGTACAGAGGCTATGGCACTACCCAAGACTAGAGAACAGTGGTTTGATTTTGGAGTGTCCTTCTCCTAGAAGAGCTGCTTACCATAGCTAAAGAGTCTCTTCTACCCTTACCAAGAGGAAAGTGGCACTAACAATTACAGTGCAGTAACCCCTTGGGTGATGAAGAATTGTTTGGTAATCTGTGTTGTCAGGTGTATGAGGATAGAGGAGAATGTGTAAAGAATTTGCCAGACTATTCAGTGTGTATGTAGGCAAAGGGAAAATGAACCGTAACCAGAGAGGAGGATCCAATGTAGTACTGTCTGGATAGTCAAAAGACCCCATAACTCTCTAGCGGTAGTATCTCAACGGGTGGCTGGTGCCCTGGCCAACCTACTACCTACCAAAGAGATGAACAAGCAGGATTTCAAAAAGGTAGAAGTTGTACTGACCAAATTTTCATTTTAAGATGTGTACAGTGATGTGTAAAATATAGAAATCAACTTTTGATGGCATTTGTGAACTATGAAATAGCCTTTCATAATGTGAACTGGGTAATTTTGTGGTGATTCCGGCGCTATTATAGAATTCCTCTTAATTATGTACATTAGATTAAGTCTGTTCATGAACATAGGAAGTGCAAAGTTGATGTTAGGTGAGTCCTATCAAATGAATTTCCAGTGAACAGCGGAGTACTAGAAGAGAATGTATTATCACCTATGTTATTTATCCTCCTCATGGATTTTGTAATCCGTAGAACAGTTGGAGATAATGGAGAATTATTACACTGGATTGGTTATAGGAAATTAGCCGACCTTGAGTATGCTGGTGCTGCTGTCCTTATTAGCAGAATACCACAGGATTTGCAATACTTGCTTACCAGAATGCATGGAATATCAAAGGAGGTTAGGCTCAAGATAAATAGAAAGGCAAGGATGACGAGTACGGAATATTCAATGGAAGATAAAATATCATAGAAAGTAGAAAGGATTAATGAGATAAAATCATTCAAGTATTTGGAACTATGATATCCAATACAGGTTCATTAAAATTGAAGTTTAGTGAAAGATTCAAAAAGCAAGCCAGACAATTGCTAGGTTAAGTAAAATTTAGATATCGAATCGTATAAGATTACATACAGAAATTAGATTTTATATCAGTTTATTGAGATCGGTGTTATTATTTGGAAATGAGTCATGGTATGACGATGAAACAATCTCCAATAGATTTAGTAGATTGGAGAGAAAAGCCCTCAGAAGAATTACGGCAGTGTAATAGCATAACAGGATTGGAAATAAAATTAAGATAAAATTACTCGAGTGCCCCGTGTAGATGAGATCACGTAGAGGGGTAGATGTAAATGGTTTGGGAATGTTCTTCCCGCTCTCAAAGAGAGATTCGTTCACCAAACATTCAATTGGCTCCAAAAGGCTCTAGAGGAGTTGCAAGACCCAGGCCTACATGGCTGAGAACTATGAAGCGTGAAGTAGATGACGAATAGAGAAGTCATAATTTAAATGCTTAATATACTGTAGTGACGACTGACAAAATCTAACCGAAGCCTTTTGCATCAATAAGAGTAGGAGATGATGATAGACCCTGCACTTTAGCGCCTACAGTTTGTCCCTTACATTTTCACGCGTATCTTTTTTGCATCCCAGGTGGGAAGTTTGGCAAGCCTTTTCAATTCTCACGCAGTACACAAAAGGCTATTCTTATTTTCATAGAGGAATGCTCTAGGAATATGGACTTCACAATAGTTATCCGTAAAAAAAAGTTTATTACCTTTATTTAGATATGGACTCATCCGAGTTTTTCATACTGGGCCCGCAATGTGTTAGAATTTAATCGAAGAGTACATGAATGTTTGCATTGGTATACACTATATGTATATATATATATATATATATATATATATATATATATATATATATATATATGTATGTATATATATATATACATATATATATATATATATATATATATATATATATATATATATATATATATATATATATATATATATATATATATATGTATGTTATATGTATGTATATGTATATGTATATGTATATAATGGTAGAGATTGTTTAGATAATAAGCCAGATAAGGCTGACAAAGCTATAAATTTTGAGACTGGCTATGGTGTAAGAGTCGCTCATTGAATTATTAATGAAATCTCTAAGGGAGCAAGGAGAAAGAAGCATATGCCTATAAAAGCGAAAGATGGATTTGTCGTAACAACAGAGGATGAAGATAGTCAACGTTGGATGAAACACTTTAGTGAGGCCATTCATAGGAGATAAGGAGGGAAATAATTTGACTGATATACCTCAAGCTGATGAGGACCTTGATGTACCCATAAATGAATTCGGTGTGTATGAAGTCGAAGCTAACATTAAAATCTTCGGGAGATATAAAGCCCCTGGTTATGCCGGAATAATTGCTGAGATGATACTGGCTACAAATATAGTGAATCCCAGAATACTTACAAGATTATTTTGTAAAATGTAGCATGAAGAAGCAAAACCTAATGAATAGGAGCTAGGAGTGTTGGTGAAAATTACAAAAATAAAAGGAGACATGAATGATTTCAGTAATAAATCAGGCATCACACTAACGTCACTTGCCATGAAAATATATAGCATGCTTATTCGAAAGACACTAGAGAGAAAGATTGATGAAAAGCTAAGAGATGAACAAGCAGGATTTCAAAAAGGTAGAAGTTGTACTGACCAAATTTTCATTTTAAGATGTGTACAGTGATGTGTAAAATATAGAAATCAACTTTTGATGGCATTTGTGAACTATGAAATAGCCTTTCATAATGTGAACTGGGTAATTTTGTGGTGATTCCGGCGCTATTATAGAATTCCTCTTAATTATGTACATTAGATTAAGTCTGTTCATGACCATAGTAAGTGCAAAGTTGATGTTAGGTGAGTCCTATCAAATGAATTTCCAGTGAACAGCGGAGTACTAGAAGAGAATGTATTATCACCTATGTTATTTATCCTCCTCATGGATTTTGTAATCCGTAGAACAGTTGGAGATAATGGAGAATTATTACACTGGATTGGTTATAGGAAATTAGCCGACCTTGAGTATGCTGGTGCTGCTGTCCTTATTAGCAGAATACCACAGGATTTGCAATACTTGCTTACCAGAATGCATGGAATATCAAAGGAGGTTAGGCTCAAGATAAATAGAAAGGCAAGGATGACGAGTACGGAATATTCAATGGAAGATAAAATATCATAGAAAGTAGAAAGGATTAATGAGATAAAATCATTCAAGTATTTGGAACTATGATATCCAATACAGGTTCATTAAAATTGAAGTTTAGTGAAAGATTCAAAAAGCAAGCCAGACAATTGCTAGGTTAAGTAAAATTTAGATATCGAATCGTATAAGATTACATACAGAAATTAGATTTTATATCAGTTTATTGAGATCGGTGTTATTATTTGGAAATGAGTCATGGTATGACGATGAAACAATCTCCAATAGATTTAGTAGATTTGAAAACAAAGCCCTAGGATGGATATTGGGAGTTAAATTACTAAATGAAACATAAAGAGGTTACTCAAGTGCCAGATGTGGATGATATTGTGGTGAGTGGTAGATGGAGATTGTTTGGGCATGCAGTTCACACTCCACAAGAGAGATTGGTTCACCAAATATTTAACTGGAATCCATATGGCGCTAGAAGAGGTGGAAGACCCAGGCCTACGTGGCTGATACATATGAAGCGTGAAGTGGGAGATGATGAGTAGAGAAATATTGAATTAAAAGCTTAAGCTAGAGTCGGCTTTCGAAATCTATGAGAGGCCCTTCGCGTCAATAGGCGTAGGAGGAGATGGTGATGGTGATGATATATATATATATATATATATATATATATATATATATATATATATATATATATATATATATATATATATATATATATTTATGTGTATCTATATATATATATATATATATATATATATATATATATATATATATATATATATATATATATATATTTTATGTGTATATATATATATATATATATATATATATATATATATATATATATATATATATATATATATAATGTGTGTGTGTGAGAATGATAAGTGGTTTACTCTGAAAATGAAATATTATCATACCAAAATTGCGCAACAGTCAAGAAAGAATGAAATGGAATTAATGCGTTTGATATAGAATTCTTTATTTTGATGTCATTCTACCAAAATTGATATCGCCTTTTTAGCTTTAAAAAGAACAGCCACCGGTGCATTTCATATATTGAAAATTTGTAATTTATTTTCTTCCCCTTTGTTCGTTTTTCAAAGGATTTTCATCAAATTAACTTCACACATAAAAAGAGATTGACGAAGGAAGCCACTCCAAAGATAATTTCATCTACATCGGATACGCATTGAGAGTCAGGCGAAGCTTTTGTTGTTCGCACACTTTGGCAAATGGAGGGAGGTACCCCTCTTCTCTTCATGGTCTGTTGGCTAATAGCATTATTGACCTTTCCATATTTTCCGCACCCAGAAGCACTGTATTCTTCCCCTAACATTGTTCATCTT
>NC_090750.1:51025156-51040156 GCF_036898095.1 Palaemon carinicauda | reverse complement strand
AACAATAGTCATAAAAGTTGAAAAATTCTAAGGTGCAAGCTAGCCAGCTTTCATGGAAGAGAGTTTGGGGGATGGGGGGTTCTCTCCCCACAGATTCCCCAGGGATCAATTAGAGGTTCAGAACTACTTGCATTATCTTTCTCGGGACCTTTTACATGGGACTACACTTTTAATTCTCATGTTGATTCTCTTATCTCACTTTCTATAGGAAACACACACACACACACACACATATATATATATATATATATATATATATATATATATATATATATATATATATATATATATTTATATTTATATATATACATACACACATATGTATATATATACATGTATATATATATATATATATATATATATATATATATATATATATATATATATATATATACTGTATATATATCTATCTATATATAAGGAAGCCAAAGCTTTGTTCAATATTTAAACCTTATTAACAAATTGGTAAAATTCTAGCCATAATTCCTATTTCATATCCAGAAATCCAAATATATATATATATATATATATATATATATATATATATATATATATATATACATTATATATATTATAGATATGCATATATATATATATATATAGATATATATATATATATATATATATATATATATATATATATATATATATATAGGCAAAATTTCAGAAGGAACCGTAATGCTTATTGCCAAAAAAAAAAGTAAAACAAAAATAGGATTTACAACTGTAGTCCTGACTAGTTTCGTGATACTTCTGAGGAAGAAATGCAACGTTAGGTGGAACACGTTTTTGAGGTCATGCATAGGAGATAGGAACGGAATAATTTGACCTTGGTGTCCCCATGAATAAATTCAGAGTGTCTGAAGTCGAGGCTTTCATTAAAATTCAAGAGTTGGGAAACCCAGGGATACGATGAAATTATTGGCGATATAATGTTTACCGAAAATTGAATGACTCAGAGAATACTTAAAAAATTATTTTGTAGAATGAGGCGTGAAGAGGCAAAACCTGATGAAAGGGATATAGAAGTTCTGGTGAAATTGGCAAGAAAAGATCTGACAAATTGTAATAATTACAGAAGCATCGCAATAACGTCATTTGTCATGGAAAAATTTATGTAAAGCTGAGAGATAAAGCAGTATTTTGAAAAATGTAGAAGTTGCACTGACTAAATTTTCATTACAAGATATGTTTCACAGTGATATGTAGAATATAGAAATTCCCCTTTGATGGCATTTGTGGATTAAGACAAGCCTTTGATGGTGTGCACAGGCCAATTTTGTTGAGAGTGCTACGTTATTATGTAATTACTCCTAGATATGAAAATTTGAAGAAATCTGTTCACGAGCATAGCGAGTTCAAAGTTAATGTTATTGGAGTCCTCTCAAGTGAATTTCCAGTGAAGAGTGGTGTACCCCAAGGAAATGTGTAGTCATTTAGGTTGTTTATCCTCCTCCTGGATTTTGTAATGCATAGAACAGTTGGGGATGATGGAGAACGATTGGGTTGGATTGGTAACAGGATATTAGCTGACCTAGAGTATACTGATGACCCTGTCCTTATTATCAGAACAACACAGGACTTGCAGAGATTGCTTCCTAGACCGCATGAAATATATTAAATTAGGCTTAAGATAAATAATAGTAAGACAGATGATGAGAACGGAATATGAAATAAAAGATATAATATTAGGAGAAAGGATTGATATCGTGGAATCATTTAAATATTTAGGATAAATGATCTCTTATACAGGGGGTTTAGAATTAGAGTTTAATGAAAAAAAAAGAAAAAAAAATAAAAAAAAATCAAACAATGGCTAGGTTGAGTACAACATATAAAAATCCAGCTATTTATCAGTTTAGTGAGATCGGTGTTACTGTAAGGACATAAAGTCGTGGTATGACAATGAAACAATATTCCCCCCAAAATTGTGGTTTTGAGAACAAAGACCTCAGAAGAATATTTGGAGGTAAATGGCAGGAAAGAGTTACAAATATAACTATAAGAGAGATCACTCTATTGCCATATTGGGATGAGATCACGGTGAAGATAGATGGAGATGGTTTGGGCATTCTCTTCGTATTCTCCAAGAGAGATTAGTTCACCAAACATTCAACTGGGCTCCAAAAGGCAATAGATGAGTTGGAAGACCCAGACCTATATGGCTGAGGAATATGAAACGTGAAGTAGGGGATGATGAATATAGAATCATTGATTTAAAAGCTCAAGATAGAGACAATGGGCAAATTCTAAATGAGGCACTATGCAACAATAGTCGTAGGAGATCATGATAATGATGACGATGATGATGATATATATATATATATATATATATATATATATATATATATATATATATATATATGTATGTATATTTATGTATTTATCTATCTATCTGCATATATATATATATATATATATATATATATATATATATATATATATATATATATATATGTATATATACATATGTATGTATGGATGTATATAGACATATATATATGTATATATATATATATATATATATATATATATATATATATATACACATATGTGTATATATATATACTGTACATGTATATATATATATATATATATATATATATATATATATATATATATATCTTTATACATGTATATGTATATATATAAATATATATATATATATATATATATATATATATATATATATATATATATATATATATATATGTATGCATATATATATATATACATATATACATATATATATATATATATATATATATATATATATATATATATATATATATATATATACATACATATATATATATATATATATATATATATATATATATATATATATATATATATGCATATATACATATATACACACACACACACATATATATATATATATATATATATATATATATATATATATATATATATATATATATATATATGTGTGTGTGTGTGTGTATATATATGTGTGTTTGTTTTGTGTTTGTGTTTGTGTGTGTGTGTGAGAGAGAGAGAGAGAGAGAGAGAGAGAGAGAGAGAGAGAGAGAGAGAGAGAGAGAGAGAGAGAGAGAGAGAGAATAAAATTGAATATAATCACGCGTTTATTCCGCCTTTTAATTTTAAATGGACATTCAGTCTATTGACTGTAAGATAATATTTTGGATCGATTGAGCATTTATATAACCTTTAATCTTACCTTCACTGATAGCATATGTGCTTCAACTAATATGATAGTTCCTTTATGGAGAGAACATCACGTTGTATTTGAAGACCAAACGTTCGCTAATTAAGGTTATTCAGGCTAGACTGATTGTTTATCAATCATGACAAAACTTGTATATTAAAAGTTATCATTTCATTATTGGAAAAGCAGAAATATAGATAGAAAAAAATAAAACTAAATGTCGTCCATTCGAGGATTTCAATCAAATCCTTTCATTTTGATGAAAGATTTTACTTCCGTTGTGCCTTATTTTATTCAAAAATAACAATTGGGGAAGGGCCATTTGCTGAAGCTATCACAGTGACACGAGAGCAATCTAGTTCTTACCTTCCTGATTTTTGTGTATCTGCTTGTTCAAATCCACTATTCATCAGTATTATGCCTGAACTATTCTCCTTTCTGCTATCATAGTGTTCCATTCAATTTTACTCTTCATTCATTGTTCTGTTTTGTATTACTTCAACTTTTTTTTTCAGAAATATTCATATTAATGAGCCATTTCAGTTGCGTTAAGCATCAATGATTTCCAAAACAAAACAAAAGAAACTCGGGGCCATCAACATCCTGGGCAGTTCAATTATAACTCATTGTAAAACTCAAGTTCTGGCTGTTATTTTAGCAGTTCTCTCTCTCTCTCTCCCTCTCTCTCTCTCTCTCTCTCTCTCTCTCTCTCTCTCTCTCTCTCTCTCTCTCTCTCTCTCTCTCTCTCTCTCTTCTTTTATACAGTTTTATTAATTTACTCTTTGAAAGCTCCATAACGCATTGGGTATGTTTTGTTTTTAACTCAACCAGTATACTTTGAAATAACCCGGAGGTAGTATTAAAAATATTACCAAAAATTTGTCATTTATATATCTTTCATACTTTGGTAGAGAGTTAGGATTATTTCACAGGCATATTTTGTGATGTCGTCTTTGTATCCTTGTCAAAAAAAAAAAAAAAAAAAAAAAAAAAATGAATAGATACTAAAATCTATCCCCATGAAATTATTTGATTAAGTATTTTCTTTATTCCCTTTAACCCAATAAAATGCACTTAGAATAAACCATAATGCACTTATAATCAATCATCGAGAATACGAAAAGCTGAAATCACAAGAAACATTTCTTTAAACATATGCTAAGTAAAGAGATGAGGAGTTACCATCTATCCGTAGGAAAAAAGGAAAATCATGTAGGATACAAAATGAAATCAATAAATAATGCAATAAAAAAAATTCTGTAATTGGTAATAACCAAAAGGGTGATACTTCTGTGGACAGAAAGCGGATGATACCAAATGAGAAGGAAAATTGAAAAAAAAAAAAAAATAGTTACTGAAAATTGATAAAAAACTTAACAATCCTGACGAGAGAAGCAGCTTTCACCAGAAACTCATTTGAGTAAATCCGATGGTACTTATACTTCCGAATGAGAGAAAAGATTAAGCGTCATCTTCCTAAATTGTTGGCTAAAATTCTGGGACAAATGAAGAAGATCCACTTAGAAAAATATAGCTTAAAATCTCCAATTGATTGCTATTCAATTATAACATTGCTAAAAACACACACACAGTATTCGAACAAACATACACTCACAATGTCAGGACTTTATCTGGGGAAGATCTTACTGCATTGCTAAAAAAGCTGAGAGAGATAAATTAGAATATAATAGGGTTGGGTGAAGTTAGAAGAATTGGGGAATCTTATATAGAATTGAAAGAGGGCTTCAGAACTCATGAAATGAACAAAGAAAATGGAGTGGGTATTCTTGTTAATAATAATCTTGCAGGTAACATAGAAAAAATTAGTAGTACTTGTGATTGTATTACAGTAATATCAAACGAAATAAAAATTATAAACTGAAGATCATTCAAACATGTGCACCAGCAACATCCAATACAAAGGAAGAAACAATAACTTTGTATGAAGTCTCAAGATATTTAGGAAAAAACATATGAATCATTTTACATTTTTCTTGAGTGATTTCAATTCTGAAGTAGGTCAGAAGAAGAGAGGGAGGTCAGCATTAGGTAAATTTGTACTAGACACAAGGAATGACATGGGGGAGATGCTTGTAGAGTTCACTGAAAAAAAAAAAAAAAAAAAAAAAAAAAAAAAAAAAAAAAAAAAAAAAAAAAAAAAAAAAAAAAAAAACATTTCAATGTCATGGACACCTCTTTTTATAAAAGAAAACATCATAGCAAATGTACCTGGAGAACTCTAAATGGAGAAACGGTAAATGAAATAGTTGTATTCCCAGTTAATAGTGATTTTAGTTACAGATGTAACAGTTAAACAAGTTAAGGTCAAGTGGCTATATAATGGTGAGTAGCAAAACTTTACATATAAAGAAAGAAAGAGAAAGACTAGTTGAAAAAAAAACACTCCTGTAATTAGAACCAAATGTGATGCGTTTAATCAAGCAATATAAAATAGATATTTCTAGCTATATAATGAAATTAAAGCAAGTAAAAAAGAGATGAGCAGAATTAAGAAAATGCATTGGAATCAGCACAAGAGATAGGTGAGAAAGTCTTAGACCCGATCAAAGGAAACTCTCAAAAGATCAAAACCCTATTAAAGAAAAGATTGAAGATTAGGGTAAAATCAAAGAAAGATGCAATAGAATCAGCAGAACTATCCAAAACAATAAAAAGCCACAGTCTTAAACAATAAAAAAAAATAGGCAACTCTAAAGAAAAAAGAAGCATCAAATAAATGAAAAAAAAAAGACTTGGAACAGGACTCCAACATATGTTTGCTTTAAAAGATGAATATCGAAATATTACAAAAAAATTGTGTAGATTCTTATAAAGAGCTATGTAATAGCGATGTAAGAGATACATTTGTCAATTGAAATATTCAAACACCTAAACCATTACCAAGTATGACAGTAGGGGAAATATGGAAACCATTAAAAGGCGTGTAAAGAGGCAAAGCAGTAGGAGGAAAATGGTCTAACAATTGATTTAATGATGGATGGAGAAGATTGCAAGAAAGTAAGACTGTATAATCTGTAAATATTGTATTTATGGCGGAGAGTAAACTTTTCATTAGGCGGTAGTTTTTCGGGTCTTTTGTGTCTCGCTTTTTGTAAATTAGCATGATGATACATTTTCCCAATCTGTGAGTATCGAGCATTCTTGCAGACATTTTGAGTAAAGTTCAGCATAGGCTGACTAGGTAGACAGCTTGACTTTAATCAGCCAATACGGCAGAAAGGCTTTAAAAATGGGTATTCACCAACTGACAATATCCAATTAATTAACCACCTAATGGAAAAAGCAGCTTGGTATAACAAAACACCATGCATGTCATTTATAGACTAAGAGAAAGCTTTTGCTTCTGTCAAAACGTCAGTAGTAATGAAAACTCTTCAAAGACAAGGAAGAGATCAAACTGGTGTTAGTACACTTGAAGTCATCGATATAGGAAGTATAGCTATCCTAAAACTACATAGAGTGTGAGACCCCATATCTCCTAACTAATTCACAGCATGCGTAAAAGAAGTTTTTAGAAATTTAAACTGGGAGATTGTAGGAATTATTATCAATGGGGAATACCTTGACAACTTAAGAATTGCACATGACATAGCTGGGTCTAGTGAATCATGGGCTGAATTGCAAAAGATGAGAGAGGATTCGAATCGAGAAAACAGAAACGTAATATTGAAAAGGAATATGAGTAAAATATAGATAATGCTCAATGAATAAGACATATGAATGAAACTTGTGAGATTGGTACTTAATACACCTACTTAGGAAAGGCAACGTGTTTTCAAAGAAACAAGACAAAAAAAAAAAAGAAAAGACAAAAAAAGTATAAGTATGGGATGGAGAACTTTTAGAAATCCAAATGAAATTATGAAATGTGAAATGTCACTTATATAACGAGATGGTCTTACCAGTTTTAACATATGCATGAGAAACTTAGTGCCCTACTAAGGTCATAATGCATAAGCTAGTTACAACTTAGAGACCTATGGAAATAATAATGATGGGAATAAGTCTAACAGACAAAAAGAAACTGCAACATGGCTACTATAACAATCTAAAGTAGAGGATTTTCTAGCAACCTGTAAGAAAAAGACAGATACGTGGGCAGGATATATAATACAAACGGTAGATAATAGATGGACATTATTATTAACAGACTCGGTCATAAAGATGGCAAAATATGCAGGAAAGGAAGCAAAGACGAGGAATTGACGAACTAAGCAAGTTTGCAGGTGGAGACTGACATAGAAAGACCATAGACAAACGCAAATGGAAGGATGTATCTGAAGCTATTTTTCTGCATTGATTAGTAACATTTGACGATCATAAAGATGAGGAGGAGGAGGATATATTATTATTAACATGATTGTCTTTATTATTATTATTATTATTATTATTATTATTATTATTATTATTATTATTATTATTATTATTATTATCATCATATGGTAATCTACAACCCTAGCAGGATAAGATGGAAGCTATGATCCCAAGGGCTCAAGCAGAGATAATTTGCCCAGAGAGGAAAAAGAAAAAAAAAAAAGAAATAAAAAAACAAGAAGAGTCGCAATGAACAATCAAAATAGATTTTTTTTAAGAGCATTAGCACCATTGCATTAAAGCTTTCATATACAAACTACAAACACTTCAAAACAAGAGGGGGAAAAATATATGGAACAGCATGTCCGAGTGTACCCTTAAGCAAGATAATTATAGCCCAAGGTAGTGGAAGACGCAGTACAGAGGCTATGGCACTATGCAAGATAATAGTTGCATTTAAAGGGTTCTTATCTTAGAAGAGCTGCTTACCTTAATGAGGAGTCTCTTCTACCATTATCAAGAGGAAAGTAGTCACCGAACAGTTAAATTGCAGTAGATGACCTTTGTGAGTGTGCATGTTAACTTTAATACTTTTTATTCGTGCTGAATATAGCCTATATATATATATATATATATATATATATATATATATATATATATATATATATATATATATATATATATATATATATATACAAACACATACACACAAACGCACACACACACATTATATATATATATATATATATATATATATATATATATATATATATGTATATATATATAAATATATATATATATATATATATATATATATATATATATATATATATATATATATATATATATATATATATATATATACACACACATGTATATATATATTATATATATATATTATATATATGTGTGCGTATATATATATATATATATATATATATATATATATATATATATATATATATATATATATATATATATATATATCACAACATCCCACCTTACTCTCACTCGCCCTCAGCCTTCTATCGTCTCTCCTCGCTTGTGCATCTTGAGTGCAAAGATTTAGTCAGACTGCTTTAATGAGAATCCTTTAAATGGCTAGGTATTGAGCACCACCATTAGCTGGAATCCCAATTTCCTAGTATTGTGTTGCGTCGAGTTTCCCCAGAGTTAATTTCAAAAATATTTCAGTGCATGATTATCATGTACGGCCACTTCCAAAGACCTAAAAAATGGTACGCTTTTGTTAACCCAGAGATATTGACTATGACAGAGAGAGAGCCTTACCTTATTGCCTTATTTCTTGTTTGGGTTCCCCCAGGTCCCTCAGTGTGAGGCACCTCGTATATCCACCAGAGAGTTGCTAACGCATCTTCCGGTGTATTTTGCATCTTCCAGTCTTGGATGGTCTGGGATGCATCTTAGGTATTTATCGAGCTTATTCTTAAACACATCTACGCTCACTCCTGATATGTTTCTTAGATGAGCTGGCAGCACATTAAATAGTCGCTGCATTATCGATGCTGGTGCGTAGTGGATTAATGTCCTGTGCGCCTTTCTTAGTTTACCTGGTATATTTTTTGGCACTATTAATCTACCTCGGCTTGCTCTTTCTGATATTTTCAGCTCCATGATGTTTTCAGTAATTCCTTCTATTTGCTTCCATGCTTGTATTATCATGTAGCGTTCTCTTTTCCTTTCTAGACTGTATAGTTTTAAAAATTTCAGTCTTTCCCAGTAGTCAAGGTCCTTAACTTCTTCTATTCTAGCAGTATAGGACTTTTGTACACTCTCTATTTGCGCAATATCCTTTTGGTAGTGTGGGTACCATATCACACATTGCAGTACTCGAGTGTACTACGTACATAAGTTTTGTAAAGCATAATCATGTGTTCAGCTTTCCTTGTTTTAAAGTGTCTGAATAACATTCCCATTTTTGCTTTACATTTAGCCAACAGTGTTGCTATTTGGTCGTTGCATAACATATTCCTATTTAACATTACACCAAGGTCTTTAATTGCTTCCTTGTTTGTGATTGTCTCATTATTAGGTCCCTTGTATGCATATACCATTCCTTCTCTGTTTCCATAATTTATTGATTCGAATTTATCGGAGTTAAATACCATCCTATTTATCTCCGCCCATTCATATATTTTGTTTAGATCTCTTTGCAGTGAGTTCCTATCTTCATCACAAGTAATTTCTCTACTTATTCTTGTGTCATAGGCGAAACTTCTCACCACGGAGTTTTCAACATCACAGTCTATGTCTGAGATCATAATAACAAACAGCAGTGCAGCTAATACCGTACCTTGTGGCACGCCAGATATTACCTGGGCTTCTTCTGATTTCTCGTCATTTGCAACCACTATCTGTTTTCTGTTTTGCAGGAATTCTTTTACCCATTTTCCTATCTTTCCCACAATATTATGCTTTCTCATTTTTTTCTCCAATATGTTATGGTCTACCTTGTCAAAGGCTTTTGCAAAATCTAGATAGATCACATATGTGTCTTTTTCATTTATCATATTTTTGTATATGTTTTCATAGTGTGCTATCAGTTGGGTCTGTGTACTTTTTCCAGGCACGAAACCGTGTTGACCCAAATTAAACAAATTATTTTTAACCAAATGGTTCATTATTTTCTTTTTTATTACCCTCTCATACACTTTCATAATATGTGATGTTAGACTAACAGGTCTATAATTGCTTGCCTCTAGTCTTGATCCACTTTTGAAGATAGGGGTTATATAAGCTAATTTATGTTCAACATATATCTCGCTCATATCTACACTTAGTCTTAGCAGTATTGCAAGCGGCTTCGCGATAGTGTTTGCAGTTTTTTTTTAACAAAATCGCTGGAACTCCATCTGGTCCGGCTGCCGATCCATTTTTAATTTCGTTTATAACCGTGACAATATCTGCTTCATTAATATCTATATCTGTTAGATATTCAACATTTTCTTCTCTCATTTCTGTTTCATTATTCTCATTCGCAATTCTTGGTGTGAACTCAATTTTATATTTTTCTGCTAATATGTTGCATATTTCCTTTTTTTCATTCGTTAGCCGTCCTTCAATTCTTAGAGGGCCTATTTCTAATCTCCCCTTATTCATCTTTTTTGCATAGGAGTAAAGTACTTTGGGGTTTCTTTTTATATTTTGAAGTGTCCTTTCTTCTAAGTCCCTTTTTTTCATTTTCTTTCGACTGTATAATCTTTTGTTCTGCATTTTCTATCTTACATTTTATTTCCTCATTTTCCACACATTTTTTTCTTTTGCAAGATTTTTCTTCCACTTTCTAATTTTCTGAAATAAGATCCTTCTGTCTCTTGGTATGCACGTCTTTTGTTTATTGTTTTTTTTCGGTACATATTTTTCAACAATTTTCTCCAGTATATTGTACAGTATGTCCGTATTTACCTGTATATTATCACTTACAAATACATTTTTCCATTCTTTATTCAGTTCTTCATTTATATCTGACCATTTTATATTCTTACTGTAAAAATTATATTTTCCATATCCTTCCCAAACTTTTGTGCTTTTATTAATTCTGCGATCACTTGCTCTGGAATGGACTATCAATTCTATGACATTGTGGTCTGAAATTCCCGTGTTATACACTATTATTTCTTTAACATAATTCACCTCATTCACAAATACTAGATCTAGGACATTTTCCTTTCTTGTTGGAATGTGGTTTATTTGTTGCATATTATGTTCTAATAGCATATCTTGAAGCTTTTCAAATTGCCTCTTATCTTCTGCGCTACTATTACCATCTTTTTTATATGTATACATACAACCACTTTCTTCTATCCATTCTTTCCAATCCACGAAAGGAAAGTTAAAATCTCCGGATAGGAGTATATTCCAGTCTTTATGGTTTCTACGTATATCATCTATTTTTTCTATTATTATGTCAAACTCCTTAGTGTTTGGGGGTCTGTAAACTACAATATTCATTAGTTTTTCAAATTCAAATTCTACCGCAATCAATTCACATTCTGTGTTGCTGTATTTTTCACAGACTTTTCCTTGATTTATGTCTCTTCCATATATTGCGGTTCCCCCTTGATTCCTATTTTTTCTGTCTGATCTATAAGTTTGGAAACCCTTTATCTGGTCATCACTGCCAGTCTCTTGGGAATACCATGTTTCACTTATATTTAATATATCTATTTTTTCAATTTGGGTTAGTTCTTCTAAGAACTCTATTTTCCTTTTAGAGTTACTCGTGACTAAACCCTGTGCATTCATTACTATTATGGTTTGTGTTTCATCCCCATTATTTAATATTGGTAATAATATGGATTCTCCCATGCTTCCTTCCTGTTCTGATATGATGTTCTTTTCTTCATTTCCCGGAATTCTGCCATTAAAAAATCCAACTTTTCTATTATATTTGCTCTTTCGCCTTCATATTTATTTGTGTGTGTATACCTGCAATTATCCCCATATCTGCACCAACCCCTGGCATTATAGATGCATTCTTTGTAATTGGGCTCTAAATGTGCAGGTTTGGGTTGAAAGGCCTCATATCTTGGGGCTCTTGGTTCAAAGCGCGGTATATACACGGCCTGCTTTTTTGTTTCTTTTTTTGTTTCTTTTTTGCTTTCATTTTTCTTTTCAGTTTGCTGAGTTTTCTTACTTTCATTCATGGTTGCAGGATGCATATATCGACATTTTTTGTTGTAAATGCATCCTTTTCCTTCTTTTAGGTTTTTGCATATTTTTGGATGGAGATCTCTGCATTCGTCTCCATATCCGTCTAAATACGCACATTTACCATATATTTCATAATTATGGCATATCTTTAGATGCTTGTAGTAGCATCTTTCGCCAAATCTGCAATTCCCTCTTTTCAGCATATTGCAGACTATATCCTTCTTTTCTATTTTTTCTTGTTCTTGCTCTTCCCTAAAATTATGTAGGTCCGGGTAGAGTCTCTTGGGTCTATTATTTGTTTCCATCTGGTAATTTATTTCTTCATAAGTATGTTGTTGGATGGCATCATAGGTTATATCAATGATTTCTTCTGCATCCTTACACATATCTTGTTCATTGTTCTCTTCTTCTTCTTTTTCTTCTTCTTCTTCTTCTTCTTCTTCTTCTTCTGTTTCTTCTTCTTCCTCTTCTTTATCTTCAACTATTTGCAGATTTAGTCTCGACTTAATTTTATTTTCTATCCAGACTAAGCATGTTGAGCAGAATACCTTTGTGTCTTTATTTTTTATTTTTTGCTGTATTTCAGCACATGTGGGGTGTGTTGGGACATGACAGGCATCACATTTTCTAATCAATTGTTGAGGATTATTAATGGAATACCATATCTTACATGTATTACACCATTTTGGCATTCTTTTTCCCATTGCATCAATCAGCATATTCACCATATTGGACTTCTTATTGTTCTTTGATGGAATGTGTTGATTGATGTAGACTTTCTTTATAAGTCTCTTTAACACTTGGATCTTCTTTGGAATTTCTTCTATTATTTTGCTGATAGAGAGAGAGAGAGAGAGAGAGAGAGAGAGAGAGAGAGAGAGAGAGAGAGAGAGAGAGAGATTTCCTCATAATTGTTATTAATTTAACGAATGGGATGTGAGGTCTAAGATCCTTTTCCTAACTTTCGCTCGTTCGCTTAAGGATGACTTGCTTAAAGTGCAAGACCTATGCTGTTGCATTGAGGGATAAGAAGAGGAAAGCAAAAAATTTAAACTATGAAGGTGACCATTATATGGGAGAAGTTAGAAAAAGATAGGGACTTTGGGAATGTAATTAAACTCTGGACCGAATCAGTCACTCCTGAACAGATCAAGATCTGAACGTGACAAGGTGTAGAAAATTCCCGTTAGGGTGGCTCCTTTTCAGATCGACGAAAATGAAGAATTATGCAATAAGAGAAATAGTTGCATAGCAGAAATTCCTGTGGAAGTCGTAGGTCACAGGAAGGGGAAAAACATTTTTTAAGTCTAAGGAAGAAAAAAAGAGAGTAAAATATTCCAATTACAGTTAAAGGGGTAGGTGTGGCGATAGCGAAGAGTATAAGCTAAGTAGAATAGAGCTAATATTCAAAAGAAATGAAATAGAGTTGTAGAAGGAATTGAAATAAAAATTCGGGAAAGAGGAAATGAAAAAAAAAAGATAGTGAAGGAGCTTGAATAGCTGGAAAAGAGAGAGAGAAAATTAGTTTACAGAACAGCCAATGAAAATGGAGGAGTTAAAGATGAGGAGTGGAAACCAATCAGGAAGCGTGGAAGGTGCGAACGTTAAAAGGAAATTCAACAGGAGGATATAGGGTGAGCAAAGCTCTGGGTTTCAAGGATGAGGAGAAGCAGCCAATCAGAAAAATAATAGGTAGTTCTAAAGGTTCGGACGGAAGAGGAGTGAAGGCAATAAGTTCGGGAAAATTTTTTAATGATTGATGTTATAGTAACTATTCTTCATTTGTATTATAAACATTTGACTGCTTTTTTTGAAAAATCCTTAACCAGCTGTCAAGTGAATTATCATCTGCCTGATAACGGGAAGTGAAAAATTCATTAAACTACATAATGTGCTCTACTATCACAAGGGTTTACACATAACATTTACGTACTCTCCAGCTAGTTACTAAAGTGAATGAATTGGGCATCGATGTTAGATGTTTCTTGAGCCTATAAATGATATATCAACATTTATATCTCTTTATCGTCTATTCATCTTTAAATATATATGTATATATATATATATATATATATATATATATATATATATATATATATATATATATATATATATATGTGTGTGTGTGTGTGTGTGTGTGTGTGTGTGTGCGGACATGCTTGTTTGCATGTAAGTGTTCTTACAATACCGTTTCACAAGATCGAGTAATTTATCTTAGCTCTTCGATAAATAATAAGTGATCAGAAATTAAAGATTCTGGGATTTTCTCCTAAAGAAAATTACTGAATGAAATATTAATAAATATAAATGAACAGAGAGAGAGAGAGAGAGAGAGAGAGAGAGAGAGAGAGAGAGAGAGAGAGAGAGAGAGAGAGAGAGAGAGATCATCCGTGCAATATGGTATCTAAAAAAAAAAATCTTTCGTCTCAGTTCCTCTGGAGGAAAAAAAATTACCACCAGTTAATGAGAAATTGCAGAGGGCCCAGGTACCTTGCTGTTAGCAAAGAGGGTCTCATTCCCACATAATGGAGAGAAAATCCAAAATAAAGAACTTTTCTTTTAAAGATGAAATTACGAGGTTTGGTGAAGAAATTTGTTTTTTATTTGCTAGTAATTGCCGAGTGTTAAAGCAAGCATGAAATATTACAAGTATATCAATGTAATAAGAGGTCTATAACATAAGTAACAGAAATCCTAACCTAAACTAAACAGCTGAAGCCTAGATTTTAATTTTATATATGACGAAATATTTTCCAGGCCAACACACACTAATCTCTATAATTCGAAAGTAAACCATTCAT
>NC_090750.1:51017656-51020156 GCF_036898095.1 Palaemon carinicauda | reverse complement strand
AATGTAAGACTGGAAATTAATATGAGTAAACCTAAGATAATGCTCAATGTAAAAGCAGAGATTGTTAATAAATATACCTACTTATGACAGACAATTAATATTTCCCCAGAGCAAGACACTGGAGTTAAACGAATGATAAGCATTGGGTGGGGAGGTTTGGGAAAATAAAATGTATTATTATTATTATTATTATTATTATTATTATTATTATTATTATTATTATTATTATTATTATTATTATTATTATTATAAATTGCTAAGCTACAAACCTAGTTGGCAAAGCAGAATGCTATAAACCCAAGTGCTCCAACAGGGAAAATAGCCCAGTGGGGAAAGGAAACAAGGAAAAATAAAATTTTTTAAGAAGAGTAACACAAAAAAATATCTCCTATACACTTTAAAATCTTTAACGAAACAAGGTGAAGAGAAATAAGATAGAATAGTGTGCCCGAGTGTACCCTCAAGCAAGAGAACTCTAACCCAAGATAGTGGAAGACCATGGTACAGTGGTTATGGCACTACCCAAGACTAGAGAATAATGGTTTGATTTTGGAGTGTCCTTCTCCTAGAAGAGCTGCTTGCCATAGAAATACCCTTTTTTATGAAAATGTATTTACAACGCGTAAACTCTCATGGTATCATAGTTAAACTAGAACGGTCACTCGGTAGAACGCATACCTTCTCCACCGTCACTTTTGTCACCAAGAAAAGTGATGATTATATGGTTATTTGATCCGAAAACACCTGTATCATAAGATGACCAAACAAATTATGCGCTTTTTTTTCACTAGATTTATACAAATCAGATGAAAATTGGCCACATTATGCCTTTTTTTTTTTTCTTTTTTTTACCTTTTCGCAACCTTGCCATTGATTTCTGACCCAATCACTTCCAAAATCTAATCAAATTCTCCTTGGATCATGGCCAATCGTCCCACGAAATATCATGGGTTTCAGTCAAATTTTTTTTTTCCGAGTTATCGGAATGACACACACGCAGACAGCCAAACTGAAACGCAAGAAAATTAATTATGTTTAGCTTATTTGATCCCAAAGCGCATATATTACAAGGTAGTCAATAGAATTATACACATTTGGGCACTAGTTTCATGCAAATCAGCTACGATAGGGTAAAAAGACGTTTTTGACCTTGCCTTTTAACCAAATCAATCCCTAAATCTTTTCAAATTGTCCTTGGCTCATAATCAATAACACTGACAAATTTTATGAGATTTGGTCAAATATTTTATGAGTTATTGGAATCATAAACACACAGATAGACATACAAACAAATAGAATGAAAAAAAAAGACGTTATTGTTATCGCTATATCATTTTCTATACCACAAGGTTTGTAGTTGAATTGTGTACATTTTGGCACTAGTTTCATGCAAATCGGATTAAAAATGACAACGATATAGCAAAAAAGAATTTATTATATTTTCGTGACCTTGACCTTGACTTTTGACGATATTGTTCCCAAAATCTAAGCACATTGTCCTTGGATAATGGCCAATCATTCAAACAAATTTCACGATATTCAGTCCTGAGGTTTTTGATCTTTGTGATTCATTGTTCAACTTTTCGTGATCTTGCCCTTGACTTTTGACCCAATTACTCCCAAAACATAATAAAACTGTCCTTGCATCATGAACACTCATAAAATTTCATGAGATTCGGTTAAATGGTTTATGAAATAGGTAATAAACTTGTATTTACCATGTAAAACAAGCGAACGGTAATGTTCCTATAATATGAAAATAGTCTAATATCTTCCTTGTATATAACTGAAAACATCTTTATATTTTCCCAAAAATTTATGGGGCAAACGAATATTACTCAAGGAGCCTCATCTGGTAAAAGGTAGAATATTTATTACCTATTCTCATTATTAATAGTCGAAGTAATAAATAATTGTTATTTGGATTTTACTCTCTCTCTCTCTCTCTCTCTCTCTCTCTCTCTCTCTCTCTCTCTCTCTCTCTCTCTCTCTCTCTCTCGATGAACTCTTGAAGCCTTATCTCTTCGTAATAAACTGAGATTTTTTAATAGCATATTACTCTGAGCTTCCTCGTTGCAATCATATAGAAGATCTAAGGCCGAGAGAGTTGGCATGCAGAATTTTTGTTTCTTATTTTCTTTATAAAAATCCTACTTTTTCCATAAGGTTTTGTTATTTAATTGTTAAGCTCTTTTTAATCATGTTCATATTCCGTTACCTTTTTAGATCTGTCTTTCCAGGGTATACTTTGATAATATCCAGGCACTTATATATATATATATATATATATATATATATATATATATATATATATATATATATATATAAATATATATATCTACATATGTATATATATGCATATATATCTATATCTATATCTATATATATATATATATATATATATATATATATATATATATAGTATATACAGTATATATGTATATATATAAATATATATATATATACACATATATATGTATATATATATATATATACATAT
>NC_090750.1:50997656-51002656 GCF_036898095.1 Palaemon carinicauda | reverse complement strand
TTCTCAGTAAAGATATCAGGTGTTATAATATGATAATACTGTTATGAAACACATCTACGAGAAAATATCGTTTATTGTCCTTCATATAAACAGAGAGAGAGAGAGAGAGAGAGAGAGAGAGAGAGAGAGAGAGAGAGAGAGAGAGAGAGAGAGAGAGAGAGGATGAATACTATATTGACAAAGTTTTTTGGCATATATATATATCATTTCAGCGTTTCCTACTGACAAACCTGAATCTATACGCCCCAGTTTTCTATTTTGTTACACATTGTTTAAGTCTTTGGCAACCGGTTACATAGTCTATATAAAAAAACATGTATTATGTGCTTGAGTATGATTAAAAAACCTTGCTTCATGTAGAATCTTTTTCCTGCCAATAAGGCTGCAAAATTTCAGAATTGTATGATAATCCTAAGACTAGGAGATTATAAAAAACGAAAAGAAAAAAAATATAAGAAAATAAAAATAAATGTCATTTACTTCTATAGTGAGATACTTAAGAAGGTAGTAATACAGTTTTGTTTAATCTCGTTGATTTTTATTATCATTGTTTCCAAACGTTTTGTTTTTGCTGAAAGGGAAAGTAGGAGCAAATCTACTGAGTGTGATGAGAGGCGAGAAAAGTTACGGCATTTGCATGCCAAAGGAGACTAAAAATTGCACCATTTCAGAGATGGGTTGTTGCAAGGTAGGACGAATGAAAATGTCGGTGAAAATATTATCCTTAAAAGCGTATTCTGGCAAGAGACCATTTTTATATATGTTCAGCTAAAACAATGGCTGCCGCATTGGCGTTTCTTTTATATGGCCATTTTCCTATACATATACTATTTTCCTCTCTAACAGCACTGCATTCTGCCAGTAACTACTCTAATCTCATCTTGAGAGAGGGTACGGAAATTCGTTTTATAATGCACTTCCTCTTTTACTTCAAAATAACACGACCCATATGTTTTGTACGAAGAAGGACCCCTTTACAACCGTATGCGACCATACATACTGTATATTCAGAGGGATGTCGTCGTCACGGGATCACTACTGAAGGCTCTTTTCCAAAATTTCTACATAGAGTAGGAAAAAGAGTGAGTTTTCTCAGGTATATGGCTACCTGACATAAAACAAGATATATAGACGACCCATTCGTTATAACTATTTCCTCCCAGGACATCGATGAGCTTAGTTGAACCTTTGAGGAAGACAGTTATCTGCACTGATGTCCCTGGTCAAATTACCGGTTTACTCTAAGTCGATGAACTATACCTCAATATTTAAAGGGAATGCTCCGTCACATAAATGGCCACCGCCATCAAGGCCTTCGTGAACAGCACGTCCTGGATGACTATTCATGAGCAACTGGACTGTGTAATGCAGGACCCATGAGCTATGGGTATCCCAAAAGGCAGGTGAGTTGAGAGATCAAGAAAGTCCTCGACACCTGATACGTGACAGAACAGCAGGACAGGATCAACCCAGCTTAATTTAAATGTCTACTCTAAAGAAATCATACATCTAAATTGGCAAGAAAACGATGTTCAATCATATGCAGCATATTGATACTAAGGCATATTGCAAAAAAATTCACAATATGAAAATTTCACGAGAATGCATTGTGAATAGCCCCGAAAAGACTTTCCGAGGGTCCGGACAGCAAATGACTTAGATCCCTTTTACACAAGACCGCCAATTTCTTTGGTAAGATGCCGAATGAAACAGTCATCTGATAGGTCCTATGGAACCTCTTTCCTCTGCACAGGTAGGCTACTCCTAACGTTTTCCCGGCTCATGCATTACATGTACAACGGCTGCCCATTTCCTTTGCCGCTCAAGCACACAACATTCGCCATTTAATGAGCACCTACAGTAGGCAATTATTATCAACTCTGACTGGACGTCTGGCTGTTCTTTTTTCCCCACATATATACATGCCAATGTAGATCACATAATATATTTAATCTTTTAATATGAGATAAGAAGGCTCTGAAGTTAGACACACTGGTCTGTGGTTGCCAGGTACTTCTTTTAGTCCCGTCTTGTAGATTCGAGGAACATTGCCTAGTTTCTATCCTTCTGGTGACTCTCTTTTGTTGACTGTCTTTCGGGACATTTTGTAAAAGTGTGTTATCTCTTATTCTGCTTCTATAATCTCTCTTGGATGAATATTATCTGGACCTGGTGCCTTAGAATTACTAATTCTTCGTCTATTTGCGTGCCTTTTTCCCATTTGTATGGGGTAACCTTCTTTTGAAGGACTTTGCTTTGGATTTTGGGGTGGACCGTACTCCCGACCGGCTGCCCTGCCTGTCATCGCGTAGACCCCGGTAGCATATGTTTGTGTTGTACCAACCATCATTGCCCTTCCTATCAGCAGGGAAAATTCATGGCGTAGTTAGGTCGACAGTTCAAGACGTGTGAGGTGTCTGTTATGTTTTTAGAAGGTGTTGGAATGACTGTGTTTGTGTGTGTATTAGGTACCTTTGACTTACTGTGTCCTTTTATTTATTTTTTTGACATCATCCATTGTAAAACTGATTCCATTTTATGGTTGCGGCCCTTCATATTTGATAGCTGGTTAAGGGAGGGTCGTTGATTCTTCCCTAATGAATATAATTGCGAAATATGCATTCATCTGTTACTCTTTTTCCAAATCATTTATTGTTATTTTGATTAATATTTTTATTATTAATTTTTTCTTACTAGTTTTATTATAATTTTTTATTAGTTTTATCATTTTTATCATTATTTTTATTATTATTGTCATTAGTTTTATTATTTTTACTATTTTCTTTATTTCTTATTTTTGTTATTTCTATTTTTATTATTATTATTATTATTATTATTATTATTATTATTATTATTATTATTATTATTATTATTTTATTTCTTTAATTTTCATTATTGTTTTTATTTATTATTTTTAATCTCATTTTCATAATTATTAATTATTATTTTTATTACTATTTTAATCTCATTTTTATAATTATTAATTATTATTTTTATTATCATTATTATTATTATTATTATTATTATTATTATTATTATTATTATTATTATTATTATTATTATTATTTACGTATTATTAATTCCATTATCATATTTATTATTATTTTTTTTATTTTTAATGGTTTATGTAATTTCTATTATTATTTTTATTATCATTTATTATATTATAAATTTTTTTATTATCCTTTTATAATTATTTTGTTGTTATTTTTATTAATTATATTGTTTTTATTATTTTTATTATAATTTTTATTATTATTACTTTATATCAGGTATTGGATTCGTGTAACCATCATCACTAAGCTTAGCTGAATTGATATCTATATTTACCGCCAAAATCACGAGAATTTCCCGAATGGGACAAACTCCTTGCAGACTATTATTCCTGATGCAAAGTTTTAATTTCATGATATATATATATATATATATATATATATATATATATATATATATATATTTATATATATATATATATATATATATATATATATATATATATATATATATATATGTATATATATTGATTTATATATATGTATATATATATAAATATTTATATATATATTTATTTATACACACATATATATATTTATATATGTATATATATATAAATATATATACATATATATGTATATATACATATATCTATATATATATATATATATATATATATATATATATATAAAAATATATATACCATTATATATATTTATATATATATATGTATGTATGTATATATATGTATATATACTGTATATATATATATATATATATATATATATATATATATATATATATGTATATATATTTGTATATATATGTATGTATATATATGTGTATATATATACATATATATATATATATATATATATATATATATATATATATACATATTTATGTATATATATATATATATATATATATATATATATATATATATATATATATATATATATGCATGTATGTATATATGTTTATATGTATATATATATATATATATATATATATATATATATATATATATATGTATATATGTATTTATATATAATTATAGGTATATGTGTGTATGTGTATGTGTTGCGTGTGTGTAAACTAATTGTTAAGAAAAAAATTGCAGTTTTCAACTTTTCGTATTTATTCCATTTTCGAAATACTTTTAGTTTGTCAGAATGTTCATGCAATTATTTTGTAAATATTGATCAACCATCCTAAAAGCTAGTATAAAAGTTTCATCCAAATTCAAAAAATTTAGATAAATGAATAACACGCTGAAATTGACATACCTTTCCTCCATTTCGCATGGCAGAATTGGCCGCACGTGTTGTTGCCTACGGCTATTTTGTTGACATAGTCGAATGGTAAACTGGCATATTATTATTATTATTATTATTACTTACTAAGCTACAACCCTAGTTGGAAAAGCAGTATGCTATAAGCCCAGGGGCTCCAACAGGGAAAATAGCTCAGTGCGGAAAGGAAAAAAGGAAAATAAAATATTCTAAGAAGAGTAACAACAATAAATATCTCCTATATAAACTATAAAAACTTTAACAAAACAAGAGGAAGAGAAATAAGATAGGAGAGTGTGCTCGAGTGTACCCTCAAGCAAGAGAACTCTAACCCAAGACAGTGAAAGGCCATGGTACAGAGGCTATGGCACTACCCAAGACTAGAGAACAGTGGTTTGATTTTGGAGTGTCCTTCTCCTAGAAGAGCTGCTTACCATAGCTAAAGAGTCTCTTCTACCCTTACCAAGAGGAAAGTGGCACTGAACAATTACAGTGCAGTAACCCCTTGGGTGATGAAGAATTGTTTGGTAATCTGTGTTGTCAGGTGTATGAGGATAGAGGAGAATATGTAAAGAATATGCCAGACTATTCAGTGTGTATGTAGGCAAAGGGAAAATGAACCGTAACCAGAGAGGAGGATCCAATGTAGTACTGTCTGGCCAGTCAAAAGACCCATAACTCTCTAGCGGTAGTATCTCAACGGGTGGCTGG
>NC_090750.1:50980156-50992656 GCF_036898095.1 Palaemon carinicauda | reverse complement strand
TTATCAGTTTAGAAAAATAAGCTTGTTAATGGCAAAATCAACCAAATGAAAATGCTCTAAGAACTACCAGGAGTTTATTGCGTATCTTCAAGTTTAGGTACATCACTTACAATTCCTTGTTAACATATCAAATACAAATGCAGTGCTTTTTAATCCCTTGAATTTCATGAATTTCATCCATTATGCATGGGAATCACTGTTCAGTTCCTTACATATATTACGTAGAATATTTTCACCTGTAATTCCAAAAATCCTCGTTATGTCCTGTTAATGTTATCCCTTATATAGCCATGCATTTAAATATGATCAACTTCAGCAATGTCAATCATGAACGAGCTTGCTCTGTAGTTTTATATAAACTCAGTTGTGTTTTAACAGATTGGATTTTTTTTATGGTACGTCAACCTCACAGATTGTAATGGTTTGATTTTTCATGGCTTTTAAATCTTTGAATGGCTTTCTTCTAATTCTTAAATCGGGTTTTGATGAATGTTCCATCAACTCTTTTGTAAAGAGGCCTAGATTTTATTCCTGTTGTTTGGCCACAATGTATGCAAATAACATATTCTGAATTAACATCATAATGCCACCATGGGTGGTCCTTGAACACTTTTTGTTGATATGGTAGCCTCTTTTTTCATCATTTGCACGGGAATTGTGTGTTTTCGGCTGAAATATCTCATCAGGAATGGAAATCTAGTGTGTCGCCACGCAGTTGGATTAGAGCCTGTTGCATCTGGCTCTTCAGAAAATTCGAGATGATAAAAATACAATTTAAACCTTTTATTTCACATATTATTATGTACTTTTTGCACAAATCCTACTCCCCCAATCCTTGATAGAAAACCTTTGAGCACGTACCTTTATTAAAAACCACTGACCTTATAGAATCTACTGTCACTTGGTAAAGTAACATTTTGACTCGTCTTTGTAAGTAAACATAAACAATGAAACGTTCGGCATTTGAGAAAAAATACAGAAATAAATTCATCTCTAATTTTTATAAATAAATTCATATTTAAATAAATAATAAATAAATATTCAAAATACTTTAGAATATACACACATGTTCTTCCAAACTTCTATAAATTTTCTACAGAAGTTAAAAGAAAACTTCAGGATACTTTAAGTCGTAAGCATTTAAATTTAGTGACTCTCTTGTCGTAGGACCGTGGTATTTAACCATAATATTTCTGATATTAGCGGGGATAGAGTATGCTGTGCCCCCCTTATCTCAAACTTGGGGGACATATCCCCCCGCGAGTTACACCCGTGCATCTGTCTATCAAACATTAAATATTTCTAAAGTTTATTGTTTCACTGTGGGGGAACATAGGTTAGCTGATGGCGTTTTTTTATTAGTCATAAGAAACCTTTCTTTCTAATTCATAGAAAAATAATAATTCTTACATTTCTCTCTCAATCTGAGGTATTACTTTTCCTCTGACCCTCTCAAATTCATTGTTTATATCGAAAAAGATAAAAACGTAAGACGTGGCACTGCTTCATCGTTATCAATCTGAAACTTGTTGATATTAGCCATATTAACAAAAAATTATCCTTTTCCGTAAGTTATGTTTGAAATGGTGTTCTAATTATAATTTTCTCAAATCCTGTGGATAAATATATATATATATATATATATATATATATATATATATATATATATATATACTGTACATATATATATGTATGTATATATTATATATGTATATATAGTATGTATATAATATATATATATATATATATATATATATATATATATATATATTATATATATATATAATATATAAATAATTATGTATATATATATATATATATATATATATATATTTATATATATACAGCATATATATATATATATATATATATATATATATATATATATATATATATATGTGTGTGTGTGTGTGTGTGCGTGTGTGTGTGTGTGTGTGTGTGTGTGTGCATTCCTGTTTTTTATTTTTATTGCTAAATTTTACCTTAGATAAGGCTCATATATTCATGAGTTATTTATGACATAATGATCATAAGAGGGTATAATGCTAAATAATAAATATAAAACATGGGTCATAAGTTTATTATGCCATGAAAGCATCATGAGAGAGAGAGAGAGAGAGAGAGAGAGAGAGAGAGAGAGAGAGAGAGAGAGAGAGAGAGAGAGAGAGAGAGAGAGAGAGAGAGACAGGGGGGGGGGGGGGCAAGGAAAGAACATCAAACGAGGTATTATGGATGAGTTCCAAAACGCCGTTGGAGGCATGTAGTCAGTGGAAATGATTGATGAAATCATCTCTTTCCTCGGAGAAGGATGGGATTCACAAGGATTATGTCTCCCTCTCGTGGAGTCTGATGTCTGGGGTAGAGAGGCATCGTGTGCAAGTAGATGTTGTCATTGCGAATTACCATTTAGTCTTACATTATTATTTTATTCTGGGCATTAGAAACTTGATGAGGCTGTGTATCCTTACAGAACTCCTTCCTCTTTTAATAAACTTTTAAGTTGCGGTGGCCTATTGAAAACGTCTCTACGTGGCATTCTACCGAACTGGGGTCGAGTCACATAAGCTCGATAGTTTTTTATAGTGTCTACAACCTCACCATCTTAGTTGGCTAAGGATAGAGAGACTGGGTTTTTGAGAGCCTATAGGTCTACCTGCCGAGTCATCAGCAACCATTGTTAGGCCTTTCCTGGCAGTAGCTATGCTGGAGAGGAGGCTTGGACGTTGATCTTATGTATATATGGTCAGATTGCAGGGTATTGCCTTGCTATCTAAAGAAATGTCACTGTCCCTAGTCTCTGTCATTCATGAGTAGCTTTTAAACCAGAAAGCCTTTAATGAGCATTACATATGCCAACTAAAAATAGTATTAGATGTACAAACATTGAATAGAAAAAATATTTCATCTTAATCTAGGTACGTATTCTAAAGCCATTGTTAATAATTATGTATCAATTAGTTACAAAAGACACACTCATATATATATATATATATATATATATATATATATATATATATATATATATATATATATATATATATATATGTATATATATATATATATATATATATATATATATATATATGTTTCTGTGACTGTGTATGTGTGCGGATGCCCATTTGTCAGTATTTGAGCGACTAAACATAAAAGCAGATCTCACTCCCACATCTTGGAATTCTAATGAGAACAGGAAGCTCAACCCCTGGAATAAACATTTAGTCCAATGGTAACAATTATTATAACTGTAAAATTCTACCTCATTCTCAGAATACCATAATACGTGAAGCCTTTTAATCTAGAAGTTATTCATTCTTACTGAATCTTGCCGATTTGTATTTTTACCTGTCACTCCTAAATCACTAATCTCTCTCTCTCTCTCTCTCTCTCTCTCTCTCTCTCTCTCTCTCTCTCTCTCTCTCTCTCTCTCCTTATCTTTATCTTAACTATCATCAATTTACTTCATTAATGCTTCCTAATATATTGAAAAACCTCATAAATGTGTTTAGCTCTTTTTTAGATATTATTGAAAGATTCTGTATACATGTAAATTGACCTTGCAATAAGGATAACTTTTAAGCATGAATGCCTAACATTTAAAAGCTTAAAATACAATATTACTGTTGAGTTCTAAATGCGCATTACCTTTGCAAGTTCTTGTTATCATCTTCTATCATAGCACTTTATTCAAGAAGTTGGGACTTTTTTATCATGGCTAATTAAATATGACTTTTCCTAATTTAATATTATTGTTAAGCTGGCTACTTTAGGTCCATAGGCTCCAACAAAGAAAAAGATCCCAATGAAAAAAGAAAAGAAGGAAATAAATAAACTCAAAGATAAGCAGTGAACAATTTAAATGAAATAATCTAAAAACAGCAACAAAATTAAAATAAATCGTTCGTATATAGACTATAATGGACAATAAGATAGAATAGTGTTCCCGAGAGGACTCACAAACAACTAAAACTCCACCCCAAGACAGTGAAAGACCATGGTACAGATGCTATGTCAATACCCAAGACAAAAGAACAACGGTTGGATTGTGGCATTTCCTTCTCCTAGGAGAGCGGCTTACCGTGGCTATAAAAGTTTCCTCGACCCTTACCAAGAGGAAAATAGTCACTGAACAATAACAGTGCAATAATTAACCTTTTAAGTGAGATTCTTTTTTTTTTTGTAATCTCAGTGTAATTAGATGTATGAGGGGAGAGAGAATGGGGAGATAATAGGCCAGACTATTCGGTGTATGTATAGGCAAATGAAAAATAAGCCGTAACCAGTGAGCGTGATCAATGGGGGTACTGTCTGGTTAGTCAAAGGGCCCAATAAGTCTTTAGCAGTTCTATCTCAACGGATGGCTCGAATTTAAAGTAAAAATGTCTTCATTACAAAACATAATTCTGAGAGAGCATAAGATATTTAGCTAAGGAAAAACTTTGAACTTTGAAAAAAATACTCTTTTGAGGAAAAATATAACACAATTATATATTTTTCAGCTACACTGGATTGCGCTAGTGAATGACGTGATATACTTTCCAGGAAATCACGAATAGTAAGAGGAGATGGAAGTGTCTGATAGATCCTAAGATGGCAAAGGCAAGGAAAATACAACGAAAAAAAAAAGGAAGAATAAAATAAAAAGATAGCTACTGAAATAACGGTCAAGTCGACTTGTACGTCCCTCTCAAATACTCTTGTAATTCCACCCTATCATTCAGGTAAAATTTTCGAAGTTCATGAGTCTCATTAACATGGTGAAAAATTTGGCAAGTTGCCAATAAAAGTTATATACATAATTTGCCGTCAAAATGGGAAAGATATGAGTTTCTCCCTAGTTTGGCTGTGATGAAACGACAGAGAACAGATGGCGTTCTTGTTATCTCTCTTTTACGGCCCAACTTTGTTGCATTTGCTGGAAACAAAATAAGCTCGACAATTCTCGCATGTCACTTTTCCTTACTGACTGTCTTCTCTCTTTATCCTTTTGTCTTCCATAGTTACAAATGGATTCTCCTGCATTATGAAAAATTCAACCAAGAATATCAACCTTCTTGACTGGCGCAATTCGAAGATTTACCATGCAAAAATAATTAAAAAGTTTTCTTTATGAAGTCAACAAGCTTTTTTGAGTCCTTGGGTAATTATTTTGATATATTTTAAAGCTTTCCAAATGCTCTATGAGGCTTGAACGTGAATACTATTTAATGATTTTCTAGACTTCTTGCGATATAATTTTCTCCGAATTTAATATTCTTAAGTGCTATTCTGTTACCGAAGCGTCCAGTATACAGTTTCTTATTTGTCTCCTCCTCCTCCTCCTCCTCCTCCTCCTTGGTGTACTCAAGGCTGTGATGGAAGAGAGGATCGAGTTGGTAAGACCCAATCTACCCCCAGCAGTAAAGTCTTGCGTTGGGACGTTTCTTAGCATTCTGCAGATTTGAGGACAAAGAATATTATATGCTATGGGCACCAAAAATCAGCAAAATCTTTATAATATGGCAGTAAAAAACACAATCATCATACACAAGCAAAAAAAAAATACAATAAAAAATGTTTTCAGTATGTATGCGAGGCAAAAAATACCATTAAGAGAAAAACACTTTATATATGCTCATTCATAAACGATTTCAATTCCTGAACGGTAATACACTGCGTCTTCACGATACTGATATACTAACTAGCAACAAAATGTGTCGATGGGCTGCAGATTTTTTTCTTATAAATTTTAGTCTTCTGGTCAGGAATAAATTATTATCTTACAGTTTGAAGTAGCAGCTCTCTCTCTCTCTCTCTCTCTCTCTCTCTCTCTCTCTCTCTCTCTCTCTCTCTCTCTCATTGCGAGAATTTGTGCAATCCCATTGTGGTTTCATACTGATATGTACTCAAAAACACATGTGGTTCTTTCCAATGAGTGAAATTATTCCCGAATCGCAATAAATAAATACTTATTTAATTCACCATATCCAAGACTTATTTGTATATGTAACTGAATGTTCGGGTAATTTCGAGCAACATCATCAAAAGTATTCATGTCTATTACACACAAGAAACTCTGGTACCAACCAGACTTTGGGTAATGATTGAATCAATGACTTGATGGCAGTTCTTTTAACATGGAAATAGGCCTTTTATACAAATTATATCTTTACAAATAATATACAGTAATTCTTTCTCCTTGAAAGAAAGTCGTAGAACAAATAAAAAAGTGTATTATATTCTATAAAAAACTACATTTTATACTACACACAAGACAGCATATATATATATATATATATATATATATATATATATATATATATATATATATATATATATATATATATATATTTATATATATGTGTGTGTGTGTGTGTGTATACACATATGTATGTATATATATACAGTATATATATATGTATATATACATATTCATACAGTATATATATATATATATATATATATATATATATATATATATATATATGTGTGTGTATATATATGTATATATATGTGTGTGTGTGTAAGTGTTCATATATACTAATGCATTAGGAATATTTTAATAATATATATTGAAGCCATAAAGAACAAGTATAATTATTACGAACACTAGTTGCACGTTCCATGACTTTCAATTAACTGAGAAATGAGGTTGATTAAAACGAGATTCGCATTACATGTCTCGGTGATTACTGGATAATTCAATAATGATAATTGGCAATTCAGAGGTGCCTTCCAGTCAACCACTAAATTTCATGAATATCCTGATGGTTATTCGAGAAGAGAAGAGAGACTTCCATAACTACAGAATGGAGAAATATTAAAATGTTTTCGTGAAGGAGAGTTCTTTATTCAAGAGTCTATTTGAAGTTCATAGTTGGTATTAATCATGATTTCGGCAACCCCATTTCCCACCCCCCCACCCCCAAGAAAAAAAATCTGGTCTCTTTGCAGTACAGGCGTTTATTTTATGCGATGAATTAAGTTGGTGAAATTTAATTTTAGTTTGAATAAAAAAAAAATAAAATCTATAATGTTATGTTATGCATTGAATCACGATGTTATTTTTTCTTATTTTTAAATAAGCTTCATCTGCATGTTAACATTTCTGAAATACTTTAAACTAAAATCTCGCAAAATTTTATCATATATATATGTGTATATATTTATATATATATATATATATATATATATATATATATATATATATATATATATATATATATATATATATATATATATATATGTAGTGTATATATAAACATGCATTCTTTTCAATCTCTTTATGTATGTTCTATCATATAAATATATATTTATCCTTTTTATGACTCAAGTGACCTTAAACGGTTACCTGAACACATGGTACATAACAGCTTGCTAAAACTTGTAGATGGAAGATATTACGATAGATTACGTCTGATCAATCATATAGTTTTAATCTTCAAGGTGCTTAGTAACATCATCGGTTTGAGTACCTCAGTGTAGTCTTAGAGGCATTCAAAGATTCTCTTTGCTAGAAGACGTCGTCAGGATCATATCTTGCCACAGAAAGTTCTCCTTCGGCTCACTTAATATCGGTAAGTAAATGATATCTAATTTACAGAGAGTTAAATAGTTGTGTTGAACAGTGTTATCGAACAAAAATGGAGGAGTGAATAGGATGAATAATATACGATAATGAAATTACAATTGACTGCCTGTGAATATGTGCTCGAGTCATGCGATACCACACTTTTCTGTTTGTGGGTACAATGCCATCAAAGATTAACGGAAGTTCGCTCAAAGGAAAAGTACAAAACTGCTTTATATTAATTATGAAAGATCCTTTACCGACAAAAAAATGTTTTTACAGTTACAATAAAGTTATGTTATTAATGTTTATTCATTACTGGATCAATTAAAAAAAACAAAAGTGGTTTTGGTGTCGGTATACTTTGCATAATTTCCCCCCGTATTGAATTAAAAAAAAAAATTATAGTTATACGAGTCTTTATATATTTTAAGAATAGCTAAACTTCTAAAATTATGTATATTTGCAAAGTTTCGGTATAATTTTTTTTCGCTAATATTGTCCATTTCATAGATTTTAGAGCAAAAAATATGTTTTTTTTTTATTTCATTGAATTCTTTCATAGTTATAACAATACAAAGCAATTTTTTCACTATAACCTTTCTCCTTGTATTTGCATGTCTCAAAACTTCACAACCAACTGGCTGTTATACAGTATATTCCTAATATCACACCTATCTTCATCAAGGGTCTGCTCTTCGCTTAAAGTCTATAGGACTTAATATTGATATCTGTATTCAATTGCAAATGTTTCGCTGCGCTCATCTTCTAAAAGCTTAATTGTATCAAACATATTTATACTACCTACATTTCTGCTGGGTCTTTAATTGCATTGTGGCAATGGGGAGCTGGTGATCACTACCAATATCTGCACCTCTATAGATACTTACATTTCTCAGACTCTTCCTTCTCTCTTCTCCATATTATTGACTAAGTGTTATATTTGAGTTTTGTAGTTGTTACATATTGAAGTCCATGTATACTTGTTGATGTCCTTGTGCTGGAAAAGAGTAGCTCCAGAGATAAGATTGATTGTTAAACAGAAACCTATAAAATTTGCTACATTTTATTCTGCAACTTCACTATGACCCTCAACACTCATCACATTCTCTATACCAGGATTAGTTCTTCCAACTTTAGCATTGAAGTCACCAGTCACAGTTTTCATATATCTCTCTTGGATATCATCCATTAAACTCTGCAGTTCTTCATAGCATTCATCTTTCCTTTCTTGAGGGAAATTATTTGTTGGTTCATAGCAGATTATAATAATTATATTGGATAGGCTTGATTCAAACTTTGCAAGTAAAAATCTAGTATTTACAGTGTTCTACTCAGTTAAGGCCTTTCCTGCTTTTGGTGTCATGATCACTGTTGCTCCTCTTCAATCACCATCTCTTTTTCTTGAATATATATATATATATATATATATATATATATATATATATATATATATATATATATATATATAATGTATATATATATATAAAATGTATATATATATAAAATGTGTATATGTATATAAAATATATATATATATATATATATATATATATATATATATATATATATATATATATATATATATATATATACACACACACATATATATATATATATATATACATATATATATATATATATATATATATATATATATATATATATATACTGTATATATATAATCATCCTTTTCAATATCTCCTCTTACGCCTATTGACGCAAAAGGCCTCAGTTAGATTTCGCCAGTCGTCTCTATCTTGAACTTTTAATTCATTGCTTCTCCATTCATCATTACCCAATACGTGCTTCATAGGCCTCAGCCATGTAGGACTGGGTCTTCCAACTCTTCTAGTGCCATCCAGAGCCCAGCTGGACCATCTCCATCTACCATTCCTGTTCTCATCCACATATAGCACTAGGGTAATCTCTCTTATAGTTTCATTTCTAATCCTGTCCTGCCATTTAACTCCCAATGTCCTTCTGAGGGCTCTGTTGTCAAATCTGCGAATTCTATTGGAGATTGTTCCATTATCATTTCATGACTCATGTCCATAGAGTAACTCTGATCTTACTTAAAAGATCATTGAACTCTGAAAAATGACTATCTATAAATATAATTTTGTGGCGCAAAATGAATGACAAAATTTCATCTTTGGAGCTGTCCACAGAGGTTACCGATGAACTGGGTTCTTATAAATGGGTCCCATTTACTTTGTCTTCTGACGGACTAAAGCTTAATTAGGTGCCAAACGTGTTATTAAAAATACCGAATTAGGGCGAGGGTCAAATATTAAAATGGCAATCAAGTGAAGCCAGAGAATATGTCAGCAATATCTATAGAAATATACTTACTCTTCATGTGCGGCTTGATAATAGTCGAAATATGTAGTGTTCAAAGTTGCTGCTATATAGAGAATTCTGTAATGTGACATTGGAAAGTAAAATTATGATTTGACTTTCCAATGCCACATTTAACTGTAATTTCAAAAGCTGTATTGCAATTCATTGCCTTAGATTCAATAGTGTAGAATAACATGATACTGCTGTTAGCAGTGATAGAATCGGAATAAATGAATATATGTAGGTATAAATGAAGCACTATAGGTAAGCAATGAGAATACGGACGTGGTGCGTGATTCAGGTAAATTCTCAAAATTTGGCCCAATGTAATGCATCAAACTATTGCCAGCTTCTGGTATGTAACGCTTTCATTATGGCGCTGACATTCATCTGAATGCCTTGTCTATATTTTTGCGATTAATAGGTGTCGAATTCTATGCATATATATATATATATATATATATATATATATATATATATATATATATACATATATATGTATATATATATACATATATATATATATATATATATATATATATATATATATATATATATATATATATATATACATATATATATGTATATATATACATATATATATATATATATGTATATATATATATATATATATATATATATATATATATATATATATATATATATGCGTGTGTGTGTATGTATGTACATATATATATATACACACACATACATACATATATATATATATATATATATATATATATATATATATATATATATGTATATATATATATGAAGTTTCAATGGAAGAACGTCGCTGGTTAGAAGTTTCACAATTGGTACCACGAATATGTAATAAAATCGAATGACCTTTTATTCATATATATATATATATATATATATATATATATATATATATATATATATATATATATATATATATATATATATATAGTATATGTGTGTATGTGGGTTTGTTTGTTATTAATAAGCATAATCCTTAGAGCAGTATGGAGCCGATTGCGGTTTTACGAGTAATGTCCCATTCAGAAATAACAGAAGAGGCACCGTCAAAGGAAGAAGAAAGGCCATTGGTCTTTAAGGAAAGGAGAGACTTGAATGTATTATGAGAATTATATCCAGAACCATATTCTATTTTATAGGTTCCAGATATTATATTTTCTTGTTCAATTTTATGCTGATATTTACCATTTGGCTTGAATTTAGTTTCAAGTTGACCACAACTGTCAGTTTGAGATTTCTAAATTTTGTTCTTTCTTTGTAAGAGGAATTAGAGTTCGTGGTTTTTAGAAATTAGAAGAGTTGATTGAATAGAGTCGCAACACGTTAATCAACGAGTTAATAGGATATGGAAATTAACAAAAATAATCGAAGAACACAAGGATTACTCAAGGAAAAAGAAAAATATGAAACAACAAACAGAAACAGCCTATGAAATAGGTCCGGTAGCTCAAATTCCGAAGAGTAATGTACAGGCAAGTGCCAAAACGGAGGACGAAGCCTGTGTTTGGTCATCAAACGCTTTATTTGATTTCCGTTGTCTTCACCGCCAAAAGCAATTTCCCTCCTTGAAACTGGTTGATGATACTGTTCCCTCCGTACAAAAACAGTTGCTTTGTGGGCAGGACGGCTACCCAGACAAAAACATATCGAATTCTTTCGCAAGGATGGTTCATTTCTGAGTTCACAGAAATCTTTACTCTAAAAGTGGGATTTGAATATTTAAAAAATAGGATTGGATATGATTACACATGTATATTATGTTTACTCAATCATGCATTTACGCAAAGAAAGGCATAGATAAACAAACCTCACGCACACACATGAAAACTTCATTTTAATACCAGAATTTCTGGCCTGGCAAGACTTCGACAGTATGCCAAGCCGAAATCAAATTGAGATTCGAAACTAACACTATTAGGTATGATAATGACTGTTACTTCGATTTTTCCTCTGCTTAGATTCGAGGCCTTGATGGACAGACTTTCTTATTATTAGATAGAATTTCTCTTAAGTCTTTGCTCACGTGGTATACTATATTCAATATTAAAAGATATTTTTTAATATAAATATTGAAATTACCGATATTATTTTAATTATGAATATTTTCTTAAAACTATAGTTATATCATAATTTTTCAAATTATATTAATTTATACAACTATCAAAATTAGTATAAATAAGAAAACAATTAAAATGAATAAAAGTAATACAAATTGATAAAATTATAATAATGTTCAAAATACCCATAGGTCCTGCAACGTATGTGGATGTCATACGATTAAGGTAAAAAAAATTTTTGGGCATATATATATATATATATATATATATATATATATATATATATATATATATATGTATATATGTATAAATATGTATATATATATACATATATATACATACATACATATATATATATATGTATATATATATATATATATATATATATATATATATATATATATATATATATATATATATATATATATATATATATATATACACACACACACACACACACATAGTACCCACTATTAATATATATTTGCCTATATCCATGGGTTGGACGGGAAACCCCCCCCCCAAAAAAAAAAAAAAAAAAAAAAAAC
>NC_090750.1:50972656-50977656 GCF_036898095.1 Palaemon carinicauda | reverse complement strand
GAAACACAATATCTTCATCTGCAGCTCATATATTACTAATATTTACCACTGTGGAGTGTGTATGTAAAAGAGAGAGAGAGAGAGAGAGAGAGGAGAGAGAGAGAGAGAGAGAGAGAGAGAGAGAGAGAGAGAGAGAGAGAGAGAGAGATTTTTAAATAAAATCTTGGAAAATATAATGAAGAATCTTTACCATATGATAGTTTCTCAATAAAAGTAGGTAATTTGTGGTTTTAAGATAGTGATTAGTTGAAAAAAAGGATCTCATTTCAACTACAGAATTATTAAGAATAAGTCAAAATAATAGAAAAATATATGTACCATAAATTTTTGAATCATCAATCATAAAAAACATCAAAATATTCCAAATGAATTACTTATTTTATAGTCTCGAATGCTGTCTGCAATTACAAGGATATTCACTGGAAACTGTTCTTTCAACAATAAAGGATTATTATATGTATTTCATCAAGAATCATAATATATATATATATATATATATATATATATATATATATATATATATATATATATATATATATATATATATATATATATATATATATATATATATATATGTGTGTGTGTGTGTGTGTATCTGCATATTTTCAGTATCAAATTTCAAGGCTTATAAAATCAGCCACTAAAGAAAATAACATCTGACGTAAAACTGTATTTTCTAGAATGAGTTACATGAAAGTTCATTATCGTTTTAAATTATTGTAAGTCATTTTCTATTATTGTATGTCATTTTCTAGATGAGCAAGGTAAATGAAAAATGCATATCGCAGCAGGGGTAATTCATAGAACATACTTTTACCAGCTGCCAAATGAGGCAATTTTCTCTCAAATGAGCATTTTATACTGCTATTGGTGAAGGGTTATTGCCATAATGTATCGGTAATATGCCTCGAAATAGCTTATTTTCATCGCTGCAAGAACATGATGGGTCATTTCAGATTAATATTTCCTGCGATGTGATTGTTATGATACACATTCAGATAATTCAGCAAGTAAAAATACTTATAGTTTCCACGAAGTAAATTGATAAAGCCTAGAGAAGAAAATGGTGACGTTGCAATTGCCATTAATAGTGATGATTATCATTAATGAATTTATCTTGACATACTTCTTGGTTTTTTTGGGCTCAAGCCATGTCGTCCTGATGGATGTTCCTATAGGGTAGCTTCCTAGGGTATATTACAACTACGGTGATATTCCCAGAGAATTTACCTTAAGGTACCCAGAATTCTAACTCCTGGAGCGAATATCCCTAATGAAAGGGATATCGCGACATGGCAATCTGCACCCCAAACAGAGATAACACATCGAGGGGTCAATTGGCAAGAAACAAAAACGGGAAAGAAAAAGGGGGAGCCGCTCCCAAGGCTCCCTCTTCTCCAGTTTCGTAAGCGTGCCTGGCGCCAATCCTGTCGCCATCTGTATTCCTTTTTGCGTAGCTTAACAACTCGGTGTTTTTTCCTGTGTTTCTCGCAAATCTTTGATTTATTCAGCTTTTCATGGCTTCTCCACCTTCGTCGGCCTCTGATAAGTTGAGTACCATTTCTTTTATGTATAAATGTAGGCTCTTGGTAAATTTTTAAGTGATTAATGGGATTAATCTTTGTTACAAGAGCCGTAGCCTACCGGAGGCGTCATGGACGCTGTCGCTCGCTAGGTATGAGTTTTAGTTAGCCAGAGCGACATTCCCGGTTGTTTTGCTTTAATAAATTTTAGCTATTTAGCGTTACATAGGATTTCCTTTCGTGCTTTAGTATTATTTTGGCGAAGTATTCGCCAACTCTGGCCTACGCTAGGCCATGTAGCCTAGTCGTTTGGTCCTAGTACTTTCTGCATGATTTTGGTTTTCCGAGTGTATTAAAACTTTATTGAAGCTTTAGGCTGTTTTTTATACATTTAAGATTATGTTGAATATTTCCAAGATAGTATACGAGTGAGTTTCGGTGATTTAGGTAATCGATTCTCTTGGTGCCTAGGCTAAGTTGCTTATGGAGCCTTAGTATACTTTCTCAAACTCCCCGGTTGCTTTCTTTTCTTCGGAGAAGGTATGCAATCCCTTTCCCTCTGTTTAAGCCTTGGGCTTATCCCTAAGTGGTTTATCTGAATTAACTTTCGATAAAACTATACTGGGGTGTTACTGTACCTTCCTGTTCCAGTAAGTCTGGTTTCAAAGAGGGACAGAACAACAGAGTTTTTAGTCTGAGTCTGTGTTCGTCTGGCTTGGGTTAGAGTCTCCCTCGCTGGCCTGACACAGACATAGGAGGCTTAGCCTCCTTAGGTCACTACCGAAGGTTTCTGTACGAGATGATTCCTTCTTTTGTGATCTAGCAGACTAGTCCTTGTTGCTGTTCTTGGTGGCAGGATAAGATCCTTTCCCTGGGAGTAGCAACACCTTCCTTGCTTTGGTTCTTTGGGAGCTGGCAAGTATTGCTGGCCTCCCTCCTTGGATCTCCCTTAGGCTAAGATGAGTTTCCTTGGCTGCGGGTGATCCTTCACTAAAGCAAGGTTGGTAGGACCCTCTTTTGTCCCTTCCCCCTCTATCTCCGTAATGGCCTAGCCATTACAGTACTGTACGTCATTCTACATCTGGACCTAGGATAGGTTAGGATGTGGAATTGACTCAGTCCTTTGCCGGCCGGCAGAGTCTGCCGGCCGGCAAGGGTCTTCTGCTTGAGTGCTGCCCGGACCTCCCTTGGTCCCTCATCCATGCCTGCCTGTGAGTCAGGCGGCATTGGTCAGGAAGCCTGAATTAAATTCTCCCCTTCCTTATATGCACTCTTTAGGATTGCCGGGCTTGGAGGTTGTTTACGCTCTTATCCCGGCATCCATTCTGTTTTCTTCTAGTGCTGTACCCGACCCGGCTGCCGGCCTCATAGGCCGGCAGCCGGGCAGTCGTAGTCCTCTGGTTCTTTTGCTGCTGGCTGGCATCGGTTGTTTACCTTTGCCGGCCGGCTAATGACAGCCCTTGTCTGCCGGTCGCCAGGAGAGTGGCCGGCAGCCGGGTGCTACCTTGTGTAGCCGACATGGGCTGTTGCCGGCCGGCACATGCATTTGAACCAGCGTTCTGCCGCCTTATAGCTGTTAAGTAGTATACTATAAAGCTAGTTATGGTGTGTGCCGGCTGGCACATAACCTTCTATACTGTACCAGTATTCTTCAGTATAACATATACTGTAAGAGGAAAACTGACCACATTAAACCAAAAAGGGGAGTTAAAAAAGACATAAAATTCTCATATTAGATATGATACTAAGAAGCTCTTCGTTTCCATTAATTATACACTAATATGAATTTGGACCGAAATTTCATAAGGGTACGCTCGTTATTATAGAACAGGATTCTGTAACCATTAGGGCTCAGATGTATAGGGGAATAGGAATAATAAATGTTTAGTTATAGAAGACTCAACTTGAGTAATTTCTTAATGATGTTTTATTACTATGGGTAGAATTATTCAAATTTCATTGTTATGTTACGCTTACCTGTAAACAGGTATGGAGGGACAGGGTCTTTATCTGTTGTGACTGATACCCGTCGTAATATAGTCACATTCCAGCACCTTTGTGTAGCTGGTAATTCATTTCCTAACCGCTTCGACACTTAGTGGTATGTACATGAGCAAAGGAATCGATCAGCCATATTTCTCAGGGGCTAAAAAGCCAACGTTAATACTATTTTACTCAGCAGTTGTGCAAAGCAACGATATCTTGAATCACATATGGATTCACATTCCTTCGTCCTGTATAAGTGAAGAATGAAAGGCTTTTGCTAATTCAAAAATCTTCGCAGGTTCAGCAGTTGTTTCTAAAAAAAAATGACAGAAAAATCTTGTTGATCTTCATGCTTTTCCAACAGGCTTTTGCACTACAGTTTTCTTTGTATGATGACTTTTAAATTTCATAGAGGAAGGCATGTGCAGTTTGCTTTCTGTATTTCATTTGCCTGGTTTTAAGAAGAATACATTTTTCTTTGATCCACTTATATATTTAGGGAGAACTAACAGTTCTCTATCTTCGAATATTATTACGGATTCAGCTTAGGTAAACTTTTCAATACCAGTAGCAACAATTAGTGTACCCGTATCTTCAATTGCTGGTTTTACGCAAAACCCTCAAATAACAATCGTCTACAGGCCCTTCCAAACGAGGGGCTGATGCAAGGTGGGCACTCTCATTTGCCCGTAATTTTTTCGCTTTGAAACAGTGTAGAAAACTTATAATGTCCCTTTTCAGTACTCACCATCAGATATACGTTCTGAAAACCCTTCCCATGTAAACACTGGACAACCATCACTGCAAAATGAACTCTTCTGATATAAACAGAATAAATATACGTTATTCGTAGGTATTAGTACACTACCTCTATACTACAGTGAGTTCAATAGTAAGAAAGAGAATACTTTCTGGCATAACCACTTAAAGAGAATACGTTTAAGAAAAGTTCTCTAGGCATTTCTCATCGAGCTTGGCTGAACTCAAGAATTATAATTAACTAGCAGAGATACCCAGTGATGCCCGGGTGTTGGATTAAAATGTCATTTATGTAAGTATCTTTGTGATAATTCATTCTTAAATTTTTTTTTTTTGAACTCCTATATATTCTTATTGCCCAATATTTCACATGTGGAAGCTGCAACTGTAAAGTTGAAACCTTTCCTATGTGAAGGTGGAGATGACATTTGAAACAAAATCATCTTTACTTTCCCTCCAAAAATGCAAAATATAAAAATACAATGAAAGATGTTCATTCTTCCATTTCAGTTCACCAAAATGGTTGAATTTCTGTGTCATTAGTCCAATTTGTACTATCTTGTCTGTTTCTTACCGATGTCTTGGGTCATATTTGAAGGAACCAAAACGCTTTTCCTATGCATGAAATGGGCGTGCTCTAACTTCTGCATGCCTGACTCTATCAATATGGTGATTATTCTCAGCTTCTTATTATTATATCTCTTTTCCTATTTGTTATTTCTTATTATCTAC
>NC_090750.1:50950156-50965156 GCF_036898095.1 Palaemon carinicauda | reverse complement strand
GAATGACAGAATTTAATATTGGTTCAATTCTCATGCTGAATTTTTTCCTGTTCCGTTTCCTTTTTGAACAATTATTTTTCTGTCACAACTATGAAAAAAAATGGAAATGGTATATTGAATTATTGCCGTGAACTAATATCATTTGCACTGTGCTCTTTTTAACATTTGATGTTCCTAGAATTACGAATGAGTCTATGATTTACATAGGGTCATTATTGTAAATTAATTTTATTTTTGAATATCAGTAAAAGCTTAAAAATCTTTCAGTCAGAATAAATACCTTTGACAGATACTCCATGGAACCATTGAAAAAAATATCGTTAATTACTCTGGTGTTTTGCATTTACATTCATATTTAGACTGACGAATTTATGTTACTTAAAACAGTTATCCATAAATGTAGCGATTACACCAGCAGTACCTTTTTCTAGGCAAAGGTTATTCTAATTATTCTAAGATGTAAAGCGAGCAATTTACATCGGGATCTAAATGGATAGGCAAAGGCAAAGGCAAAGGCAAAGGCAAATTTTATTCTATCGACCCCTTCCGGAGTATGAGAATTACAAAATTACACAGATATATATATTTTACACAAAAACTACAAAAAGAAGAGACCAATAGATTACAACTATATTTATGTACACATATATTCAGTAAGTACATAATTAACGCATGAAAGGTATTCTGACAAAGGAAAGTACATACATTGAAAAATAATACCAGAATAATGAAAATCCTAGAAAGTATTAAATCTAAAATAAAGACATTATAAGGTTAACAAACCTTGCAAGTCTTTTCAGTTCTCTAGCATTACTTGTATTGAGGAGCAGACTGAATTTAAAAGTGGTAGGTCTTCTACAATAGTAGGGCTTTAGGTATCTCTCTCTTATTTCTCTAATCACAGGACAAACTAAAACATAATGGTATTCATCCCCAACTTCAATGCCGTTGCATAGTGTGCAAGAGTGCTGATTTTCTTGCCTAGAATATCTTTCAGTTGCTACAGGAAGTTTGTGGGTACCACACCTATATTTACTAAGGGCAATTCTTTCTGGAATATCTAAATTTATAATATACTTTTCTTGGCCAAATTCTGTCTTAAAAAGTTTATAATTACTACACAATATATTTCTTTCTACTTCTGCATACCACTGTTGTCTCTCTATATCTTTGAGTTTCATTTCTAGGCTATTTATTATCCACGTGTGATTGAAATTTTCTGGATGCTCCCATATATTTGACATACCACATGAATCAAGGATAGTTTTAATTTTATGGATCCAACTAGACTTATACTCATTCGACTCGTATAGAATTCTAAGAAAACGATAAAAAACATTTGACAATTTAGACGCCTTTAATTTACGCGTTTTCAGAATTTAATCAGGAACACAATCACAAGCCCAAAGCTTTGTAAGTTATCAGTATATAGATATGAAGTTTCAAAATCCTTATCATCGTTGTTGTTAAATAAGACTGTTAATTGTTTATTCAAGGTCAATTTACATTAACTACATTTCCTAATGTCAAAATCCTATTCCTTATGACTGATGCTTTTATCAGCTCTCTCTCTCTCTCTCTCTCTCTCTCTCTCTCTCTCTCTCTCTCTCTCTCTCTGTGTATATATATATATATATATATATATATATATATATATATATATATATATATATATATATATATATATATATATATATATATACACACACACACACACACACACACACATATATATATATATATATATATATATATATATATATATATATATATATATATATATATCAACCACAATGGTATTTAGTACCGAACTCTATCTTGGGACTATAAATCCATTTGAATTCATTTATGGCAATAGCTACCAGCTGGGCAGAGATTCGAACCGCTTCCTATTCAGCCGAAACCATGCTTGCGAGGACTCTACCAACTGATCTATTATAGGATATATCTTCCCAAGATAGAATTCGGTATTAAATGCCATTGTGGCTGATATTTACCTTGATTGAAATCACGTGTGTTTGTGATATATATATATATATATATATATATATATATATATATATATATATATATATATATATATATATATATATTGATCATAGAATAACCACGTGTAACAAACTCACAATCCAGCTATCCTGGTGGGTGTGGGTTTATTTCAACTCTATGACCAGATTCTTGAATTCGACAGGCCAAGATAATCGTATGTACACTAATATTGTATTGCCTAGCGGCTTAAACTCTGCACTCGGGGCTATTTTCCCTCCGGTAACGGGAACTAGGGGCTATAAATGAAGGTATTCTTTGACAGGACACAGTTGACCTATCCTTCACTATATATTAAGCTGTCACTAGTAGTTACTTCTGAGACATTCTAGAAATTAAGGATTACTTTAACGAATTATACCTCAAAATATAAGACACATACTAAATCATACTTTGCCTACTCCACTGACAATCCTTTACATTGAAACTCTGTTAGGTAGTATAACCTATACACAGACCCAAATACAATGTCTCTATTTGGTCCTTACTTGGATGTAATATATCTATATAAATCTTGACCGGTATGGTTTGTTACCATACCATCATATTTTCCACAATCGTTTCCTTAACCGTTGTTAGAAATTTGTTAGTAGTATTCGTTACACGACACTGCTCAGGTAATTAGTTTAGTATATTTCCTGACTCGCCTGAATCGTAAATGACAATACAAGATCTTATCTGCACTCTCAAAATAAAGGTGTCTCTTAATGGTGCTTTTCATGTAATGGTGAAAGGTACTCTACTGTGGGAAGCATAGTCATCGGTCACTAAAAATAGAAAATTCCCATCACTTCCTTATTATATGATTCCACTAAGATATTAGCGGTACGGCTCTATTTAGTCACTGAAGAATGTTTAATTTTCTCCATGTCCTTTGACTGAATGTATCAACTATCTTTTTTTTTTTTTTTTTTTTTTTTTTTTTTTAACTTTGGATATTGGGTTCTTATTAGTACTTTCGTGCGATCAAACCTAGTAATGAAAGGGTACTGAGTGTGAGCCAATGAATTTGCTACTTTATAGAACATGGTGTTAGTATGAGTGTACTTGGTAAACGTAGCTACGAATACACATATGTATTTACGATGACTTATACCAGTAGTAAAGGCCCTACCACATCCACGTGTATACTGTAGAATTTAACAGGAACCACAGACCATTATCTTACTCCCAGTATGGTATTTTTGGCATGGCAGGACTTCATGTATATTTTTACTTACTTTCACATTCCTAGACAAAAGAAGGTCTCAGATGCCTGCTTATTGTTTTATCAATCCCAAAATGCCACACACACGGGATGTTTTGCGCTATATAAATTGATAAATCAATTAAAGAAGGAGGAGGAGCCACATGTACACAACTTATCCACTTCTACATACATTATGAAATATAATTATTTATGGAAAATTTTTATCACGGTGTAATCACCATTCTGATTCTCCTTTAATCACTTGTCGTACTCATTCCATTCATTCCTCTTTTTTTTCTGTCATTCTTGGGGTTTCCTTTATGTCCCAGCTATATATGTCAATCACACTTGCACCATCAGGGTACTCATTCTATTCACCTTTCTCTCTCTCTCTCTCTCTCTCTCTCTCTCTCTCTCTCTCTCTCTCTCTCTCTCTCTCTCTCTCTCTCTCTCTCTCATAAGCACAGGTTAAGTTCTTTGCCATACTGATGCAAGTATTTCCTCACTATCTATTTGACTCTCTCTTATGAGTCTGTTGTCCTTCCTTTATCTTATATTATGTAACAGTTACTCCTATTACCTGAACAGATGGCATCAGGTTTTTGCATATGAAGATTTTGCTACTCATTTTGTGTCAATCCCATCGCCTGAATGTAGACCTCTAGATCCTATTAAATTTATCTAACTGAAACTAGTCCATGATGTCAATTATAGGTATAAATGTGAACCCTAACAAACGTCATTGTATAATCTTAAGTATATCAATGATAGCGCCTCCTTAACATCCAGATCTTTCATTAACATTAACTCCTTAAAAAAAAAAAAAAGAAAAAAAAAAAAAAAAAAAAACTTCTGAGTGTGATTCTTGATAGCAAATTTACTATTGAGAATACCATTCGGTCCGTTTTTACTCTAATTGCACATAAAAAGGCTTATTAGCAAAGTATTTTGGAATTGTTTTATCTTTTTCTTCTTCCTTGTTTTTTGTATATTTTCCAATCTGGTTCTTAGCTGCTTCCTCTCATCTTAATTGTCGGACAAAAAACTTGCGGTCCATTAAATTTGTTATTCCTGATCTGGATATCTTTTTATCGGGCACCGTCCTTCAGTTACTTTTTTTGCATGCTGCTTAAGAGTTTTCATAATCCTGGCTCTCCTTTGTTTTCAAATCTACAAAGACTGTATCATCCTGTAAACAGAGTTACTGTGTATTTCACGGACCATGACACCCTCTTTTTTTAATATAACTAATGAACTAGGCTTCTGATTAATGTGAAACTTAAACCACCAGAGTTTGAGACACCGACCTAATTAAGAAAAATGGATTCAAGCATCTACTCCGCAGTATTGTCTTACTTTATATAGAGAAATGTCATCTAAATTCTGTGGTTATGGCGAACACGGAAATTAAGACCTGGCAACTAGGCGTAAAATGACGTATGTCAACCATGACGTGAGCCCCTGACGTTTACACCTGCCACGTCCCCCTTTCTGTATGGTTATTAAAAGATATATAAGTTGTAGTGAATTATACTGCTCTTTGATGGAATCTAAAGATACTGATTAGTTATTATATTTAAATAAACTAATTTTTAGACTCACTTGTGTTTATTATTTAATTAATAGTTAATTTTACGAAAAAAAGACAAAAAAATTAAAATCTCTGAAGGCAGTCAGAGAGGTGATCGCGCTAGGGAAGGTACACGCCTGTTACATACGGTCATTGACAAGGCTCCTGCTGACACTTTGCTCAATGACTACTATTGACATTTTATATCATGTCTAGAATGCTTCACCATTGTCCACAAGGTTGTCGTAATGCTTTTGTGTTGCGACTCTTAACATACTCCAAGAGGGAACAACACAACAATAAACTGAAAATTGGATTGAATAGGTTGGTATCATGTTGTCATGTTTAATGCCGTACCATCACGGACATATATAGTTGAATATGATGCATTATCAGATTCTCTCTCTCTCTCGCTCTCTCTCTCTCTCTCTCTCTCTCTCTCTCTCTCTCTCTCTCTCTCTCTCTCTCTCTCTCTCTCTCTCTCTCACACACACATACACTGTATATATATATATATATATATATATATATATATATATATATATATATATATATATATATATATATAATTATAAATATATATATATATTTACTTTATATATATATATATATATATATATATATATATATATATATATATATATATATATTCTATTTCAGTCTTGTAACTTTATTCATTATAATGTTAGCTGTTATATTACTAATTATGTACAATACATTTATTGTTATTAAAGTATTACTATTCTTCCACCTCCATCCAATCCTCAGCCATATTAAATATTTATAATGACCATGTTATGTGCGCATCCTCAACAATCATTCCATAACTTCAACACAATAATGACTGCATTCCTGTATTGAAAAATAAAAACACCTTATCTCTATCAAAGATATAATTATATATAATTTCTTGTACTGATATAATGAGGGGGCGTGGCAGGTGTAAACGTTACGGGCCTCACGTCATAGTTAACATACGTCATTCTGCTCCTAGTTGCCAGGTCTTAATTTCCGTTCTCGCCATAACCACAGAATTTAGATGACATTTCTCTATATAAAGTAAGACAATAATGTGGAGTAGATGCTTGAATCAATTTTTCTTAATTAGGTCGGTGTCTCAAACTCTGGTGGTTTCAGTTTCACATTAATCAGAAGCCTAGTTCATTAGTTATATTAAAAAAAGAGGGTGTCATGGTCCGTGAAATACACAGTAGGTATGTAGTTAATTCTACTAGTTTTTCGTTTTCCATCATAGGGGTCTATGTTACATATTATTCTTGAGATTTTATTCCAGTTGTGATCTATTAAAGAATGATCTTCGTAATCTGGGAGTTTAATCGGTTTGTATGTATGACCATAAACTATACAAAAAGGAACATATATTTTTTTTTCATATTCGTATATATTTCAATATACGTATGGCATGAGTGATATCACATTCATTTGATCTGCAGATCATCATCTCACTATCAGAATTCATTAGCGTAAAGGTTAAACTCTAATTTTCTTAATGCATGAAATAATGACATTAGTCTTTCAATATATCTGAACAGTTAAATCGGGTTTTATTTTATTGTATCCGAGAAGCTACGTGAATTTCTTCAAAATATTTCATACCTTTGAATGCTATTCCTGTTGATAGTACTTATGATTTAACCCTTTCATAGAAAATTAGATTGAGGTATCAATAGAAGGACATATAGTTCTGTAAGTAAATATAGATATATATATTTAACTACAATGTTTAAAATGTAGTTAATGACATTATCAAATCTCAGAAATAACTTTATGATGTTTCCTAAAGATGAATTTGCTGCAAAAATGATTACGGAATGAAGAGAAACTAAAAGTAAATTATCTATCGTCTTAGAATACGGAATCCATCCAAAATTAATTAGATTTCTGGTGATTTCCCAAGAGTTGAAAAGGAGGCTGAAAGAAATTTCAATTAAAAAGTGGGGTACTCATGTTGAACTCATTGCGTTGAATTTCGGACTTCATTGCATCATCAAAGTGCTATTCGTTTAGTATTTAGCAACAACAAATATTCAATGATTGATTGAGTCATATTGAATTTTCACAGATACCAAATATATCTTTTTCTATACTTACATATATGGAAGATGATGGTTTTTTTTTTTTTTTTTTTTTTTTTTTTTTTTTTTTTTTTTTTAAAGAAAATATCGCCATTTATAATTGTCAATGGACTATAATATATCTATTCTGCCTACTGTGGCTATTGTCGATTCTAAAAAGAAAACTAAATAATATGTTAGGCGAGAATGATTTTTGTTGTTGTTATAAGTATTAACAATCTTTTATCTTAGAATTACTTATAAAAGTTTGCATGTATGTTGAACACGAGTCTGTATAACAAATGAAAAACGTTTAAGTAGAAAGGGATGAAAGATATATTACAGGTAACTACAGTAGCTATTGGTTTTAGAGTTTCCGGCATTACATCTAGAATCCGTACTTTTAGCCATTTTCCACTATTTCCCCTTGTGTATGAAAACAGAGAAGGAAAAGCCAGCAAAATTTAAATATTATGGCAAAGGAAAAGATACTCTTTTATTGGTTATACAATCCTTGTGATAATCGTTTAATGAATAAAAAAAAAAACCTGGGAGGAGAGGTAAATGTAGTTGTCCTTTTTTTTAAAGATAGCGATTTTAGATGCAGGAGGTTTCGCAGAAGAGTGTCACAAAAATTCAAGCAAACATATTTATTCATTAGTAGGATTGAACAGGTTCTGTTAACAGAGAGGGGAGGAGCAAGATATACAGATTTTTTTTTTTTTTTTTTTATAGTGCTTAAGCATGTGTGTAACACGTATGGTACATGTCTCCCCCTATAAAGAAGACACACATTTGTATTGGGCACTGCTCTTGAAAGGCGTACTGTAATAGGGTGTTCTTGCTGGATATGCACAGGTATTAGGCTGTCAATGGAGACCCATTCTTCTTTTCCACGAATGTAAATTAAGAAAGCCTCCTGATTGCAGCAGGTCATAAGGAGAGGGACCGTGTAAGGGGGCGTTAGCCGTGGTTTGCTAGTGTCATTATGCAGGAAATAGTACGTTGTAGAGTGCAAAATCATTTGATAAGTGTTGCTTAGCTGGGGGCTTGTATGTATGGTGGCATGAAGCAAATCACCCCACGTTGTTATGTAGGTAATAGAGATTGTTGAAGAAGGTTGCAGACAGAAAAAAAATTAGTAGGGATGACCAACGTGTCGCTATTATCTATTTCAGCTGCTGAGACATAGAGGGTGTCTTTAGGAGTGATCCTTAGTTGCAAGAGGACTCAGTAAAGCTGATTAAATCCAATGGGGTCATTCTAGCGAGACATCAAAGCTGCTTTGAGGGTACAATGAAAACATTCAACCATTCTGTTGGCAACAGGGTTGTAGGCGTTTGTCTGATGTTGGGTAATGCCAAGGAGATTCACTAATGGTGTTTACAAATGAGAGGTGAAAGGGGTAACCCTGTAAGAAGTTGCAGTTTCCATGGAAATGGCTTCAGGCCAACAAGACGAGTGGTCGTTGGCGGTAAACAGGTAACGATAGCCTTGTGATGTAGTTAGGTGACCTACTATATAGACGGGAAGGTAGGCCAAATGTCTATGAGTTAGAGAAAGGTGGCCACGCCTGAATCCATGTGTCGATATATTTTTAAAATTTGGCATGTAGTACATGTGCAGATCTAATCCTTATCATCCTCAGTAATACCATGGTCCTGGTATACCAGTACTGACGTCACATAGGTGGGTGACGTTAAAGTCTTCGAGGGCAATGTCTTCCCAATAGAAGGGTGTCCAGGATGTCCTACGTTGGGCTTCTGTAATCAAATCCCAGGTTAAGGGCCGTCAATGTGTTTGTTTACAGAGCATTGGCAACAGGACTCATTTGCCAGGGATTGGTTGAAAGGTTAAATTGTATTTAGCAACGACAGACAGATGTTGGCATTGATGGGTGACCCAGGCATTGGACGGTCAAGTGAAGATGTGCACCAGAGGCATATGGTCCATGTGAATAACGAAGGGCGTACCTTCTATGAAGTGGCCAAAGTAACGGACAGCCAAATGCACTACCAGTAATTCATGTTTGAAGGTAGAGTAGCCGGATTCCACCTTGGACAGTTTTCTGCTGAAGAAGGCCAATGGTCGGGGCAAACCATTGACCACCTGTTCGAGTACTGCACCAAGAGCGATGTCCCTTATATCGGTAGAAAGAAGGAGAGGGGCGTTTGGCACAGGGAATACGAGAGTAGTAGCAGTTGATATGGCCATCTTTGCCATGCAAAAAGAGGCTTCTTGAAGGGAACTGTACTTCAGGCCTTTTATTTTGCCCTTGGTGGTGGTGTACACTGGGAAGAATAGCAGGAAAATTAGGATAATAGTTTCTCATACCCAAGAATTCTTGCAGTGATTTGACAGTCGAGGGAGTGGGGAGTTTCTGAACGGCTGCTACCATCTCTGGGTGGGGGCTGTTTCCTACATGAGTGACTTGGTACCCTAAGAACGATACTGTGTGGTCTCCAAAGGTACACTTGTCTTACCAGACTAAAAGGTTAATCTTTTGTAGGCAGTCGAGCATGATGCTTAAGTGACGGAGGTTTTTCTCTTTGGAAGAAGAAAATATGTTATCCACGTAATATACACAGAAGGGTAGGTTTCTAAGATGTCATACATGAGGTGTTGAAAAGAGGCCCTAGCATTACGAAGGCCAAAACAGGTGTGTGTACCAAAGGGGTGGTGAAGGTGGTCATGGGGATGTCTTCTGGGTTAATGAGCACCTTTCAGGAGGTCGAACGTGGAGAAAACCTTCACTTCATGCAATTAGGAGGTCATGTCGGCGATGTTTGGGATGGGGTAGTGATCTGGTTATGTCTGCATGTTTACACGTCTTTAATCCCCCATGAACGCAGAGAGCAATCATTCTTCAGGAAGGAGTGTAAAGGTAACGAGCAAGGGCTTCAGGCCTTTTAGCATAGGCCCATTTATTTGATTCAGGCAAACATTTGTTCAGTGGCTGCCAAATGACCAGGCAGTAGAAGCCTGAATCTGGCGAACAATGGTGGCCACGTTGTCATCAAGACAACGTGGCCACCATTGTTCGCCAGATTCAGGCTTCTTCCGCCTGGTGATGGTGATAAATACCGTATTTGACGGGAACCGTCGGCATTTGGCGAAGTACTTGATGAAAGAATTCGAGGTATGAAGAGAGAACGTCCATACATCATGGAGGCAGATTGCAAAATTCTTTTAAGATTATACAAGGACTTAATTTTATCAAAACTTATTTATGGGTATGAAATATACTCCTCAGCCCCCCCCCCCCACCAAGCAGATTGAAGATAGATGCTATACCATATGTTGATATCAGATTGTCTATAGAATGCTTTAGAATTTTCCATATCCAAATCCTCGTTGTTGATGCTGGAGAATTAAGTTTATAACTTTACAGAAAGTCTTCTATTGTTCGCTATTGGTTTAGGATGCAAAGACTTCCTAATTTTTTAGCCTGTCAAAATGTGTATACCTTGTAAGTCATTGGAGATTTTTTAAGTTGCAACCAAAATCTTTTAATGGAACATGTTGAAAAACATAGGGAATAGACTTTTAGATATACGGATGGCTCCAAATCTGATGCTCACGTTGGATTTGGAGTATTTAGTAGTGCCCTTAATTGTAGAGGTGCACTTCCTGTATCATCTTCTATATTAACTGCCGAACTATATGGCATAGTAACCGCCATTCACACATTACCGTTAGAAGAGGACAGCTATTTTGCCATTTTTGGTGATGAAAAAAGTGTCCTTCAAGCTTTACTAGTTTTCAATTCCAATAACCCATTAGTTTTAAAGATTTTAGAGGGGCTATTTGTCATTGGGACAAGAGGTATAACAGATCGATTTCGCTGGGTTCTGGCACACATAGGTGTGATTGGAAAATAAGAATCCTGCAGCTATGAGGATTTTTCACACAGCATCAAGAATTTTCAACATCATTGGGATCGTTAAGTTTACAATAAGATAAGAGAAATGACAAATGTTATATCTTCTTGGAGATATAACAGGATGCCCCGAAAGTTGGAGACTATTCTTTGCCGTCTCTGCATTCATCACACTTGGTTGACACATGAGGTTATGTTAACTGTCAACACCAGCCATGTTGCGACGACTGTTACGTGCCCTTCATAGTGAGGAATTTTTTTTTTACTGTATGCGCCACTTATAGCACCTTATGAAATAGATCTGTTTGAGGCTCAATGTAAGGATAGCAGGTTTATCCTTACTAAGATTCTTTGATATATGTCGTACTATGCTAACGGTACTTATAGATTTTTTTTTCAGAAGCATGTCTTCTGGAAGCTATTTAAATTTTATAAGGACAGCTATACTTTTATTGTTTTAAATTTAATTTTCTTTTATTCTTCATTGTGACGAATGATACCGGCGTCAATGACCTTGGATATCTGGATTCAAGAAAACTCTGAATCAATCAACTAATAAAGTAATTACCGAATAAAGATAATGGTGTGTATCACAAATAATAATTGCAGTTTTCATCATGGAATGAGAAGGGAGAAAAATCGGTTAAATGGTCTCTATATGATCAACTGTCGTTTCCAATATCATAACTTTCGCAAGGAAACCCTTTTATACTAAGATATTTCATAATTTCTAAATCATGTTAGATAATGTAACGTCCACTCCAACATTTTATACCTTTTGGACTGTTTTAAATATTCTTTATCACAATTTAATTTTCCTACGCAATAATAAAATCAATTTCGTTAGAGTTTTAGGCGTAGTAGAAGATTAGAAAAATATCACCCTTCATTTATGTACTTGATATAAATGTATATTTGACTCTGAGCAGTTACATAAAACTTACTTATATCAATAGTAATACATAATATAAATAATACTATTACTACTCATATTACTATAATTACCTTAAGCTCATAATTCTCACATTGAGCGATTATTTCTAAATATTTTCCCCATATTCGGGAAAAAAAATAAAAGGAGGTATATATTAGATATATGTCTTTTACACACTTCTTGTAAGCTAGTCAACATATACCTTTTCTCTATCCATTATATTTGTTCTTTTGTTTAGGTTTTGGATTCTTTCTCTATTACTCTAAGGCAAATTGCATTATATGTATCATTATACGATTTCGAAAAAAAAAAAAAACTTCATCAGTAGATTTATGTGATAACTCTTAATCGAACCAATCATGTATATATCGTAATTCCATCTAATACACTATTTTGTTACTTTGTGTGGTTCCTTCCATCGCAACAACAGCTTGTCCTTATTGTCAGGTAACAAGAGTAATATTTCATCACCTTCCACCAACTTCCGTTACTTTCCTTTGAGATTGTAATAATGATGAGCAACTTTCTGTGATATCATCAACTCTTCAGATTACATTACAAGGGTGCTTTGTAGTGGTTCTTGGAGATCAATATCATATTCATATAAAGATTTCATTTCCCCTTTCACCACAGTGTCTTCCCAAAGATCTCTTAAAAATGTCCTACAATTTAACTCCTAATATCCATGTGAGGGCTTTGTTCTCAAATCTACTGAATATATTGGAGATTGTCTCATTGTCATACCATGACTCGTGTCCATATCGTACCACCAATCTCAGTAAACTGACCTATAGTCTGATTTTTATATGTAATTTCAGGCAATTTGATTTAAAAGTTTTACTGAACCTAGCCATTGTTTGATTTGCTTTTTTCAATCTTTCCCTAAACTCCAATTTTAAAGACCCTGTAATGGAGATCATAGTTCCAAAATACTTAAATGATTCTACCTCATTAATCCTTTCTCCTTCCAAATATATTTAATCTTGCATTGCATACTCAAATCTTATCTTTTCTGTCTTTCTTCTAATTATCTTCAGCCCAACCTCGGTGATATTACATGCATGATGGTAAGCAAGCATTTCAAATCCTGTGGTGTTCTGCTAACAAGGATAGCATCATCACCATACTTAAGGTCTGCTAAATTCCTATCAACAATCCAATGCAATCCTTCCCCACCATCTCTGACAGTTCTACGCATATTAAAATCTATGAAGAGGATAAACAACATAGGTGACAACCCATTCCCTTGGAGTACTCCGCTGTTCACTGGAAATTCATTTTATAGGACTCCATTAACATTAACTTTGCACTGCCTATGCTCATGGACATACTTAATCAAATTTAAGAAGAATTCCATAATAACGCAGCACTCTCCACAAAATTTGCCGGTGCACACTATCAAAGGCTTTTACATAGCCCACAAATGCTAACAAAAGGGGATTTCTAGATTCTACGCATCACAATACAACATGTCTCAAAATGAGAATTTTGTCAGTGCAACTTATTCCTTTTCTAAATCTTGCATGATAATCTCTCAACTTTTCATCAATATTTCTCTCCTGTCTCTTTACAATAATATATGTTCATAACAATTGCCATTAGTGTTAGGTCTCTGTAATTATTATAATCAGTTAGGTCTCCCTTTTATTTTTGTTATTTTCACCAACACTCCTAACTCCAATTAACCAGGTTTTCCTATTCATGCCATATTCTACCAAGTAATCTTGTAATTAGTCTGGGAATCACTTTCAGCCAGTATCATCTCAGCAGTTATTCCATCGTATTCTGGGACTTTCCATCCCTTTAGTTTTTTTAGGATAGCCTCGACTTCAAACACACTGAATTCCTTTATGGGCACATCGAGGTATTCCTAAGCTTCAGGTATATCAATCAAATTATTCACTTCATATCTCCTATTAATAACTTTCCACAAAACTGGCCGGTGCACACTAACAAAGGCTTTTACATAGCCCACAAATGCTAACAAATGAGGATTTCTATGTTCTTCGCATTGCTGTTCAACATGTCTCAAAAGAAGAATTTGCTCAGTGCAACTTATACCTTTTCTAAATCCTGCTTGTTCATCTCTCAACTTTTCATCAATCTTTTTCTCCAGTCTCTTTACAGTAAACATACTATATATTTACATAACCACTGACGTAGGTGTTATGACTGTAATTATTGCAATCAGGCAGTTCTCCCCTTTTTTTGTTATTTTCCCCAACACCGCTAACTCCCATTCATCAGATTTTTCCTTGTCATGCCACAGTCTTCAAAATAATCTGGTAAGTAGTCTAGGAATCACTTCAGTTTCAGCCAGTATCATCTTGGCAGTTATTCCATCGTATTCTGGGGCTTTCCATCTCTAGTTTTTTTTTTTTTTTTTTTTTTTTTTTTTTTTAAGATGGCTTCAACTTCAAACCGATTGAATTCCTTCATGGGTATATCAAGGTATTCATCAGCTTCAGGTATATCAATCAAATTATTCCCTTCATATCTCCTATTCATAACCTCACTAAATTGTTCCAGCCAACGTTGTCTTTCTCCATCTTCTGTTGCTACAGCAGAGCCATCTCTTCTTTTGATAAGTATATGCTCCTTTTTCTTTGCCTCAGTCGAGATTTCATTAATAATTCTAGGAGCAATTGTGACACCAGAGCTTTTTCATGAATTTATAGCTTGGTCAGCATCATCTGCTTTACTGTCTAAATATTCTTTCCAGTTATTCGGGGATTTTCTTTTTACCTCACTGTCAATACTGGAATACTTAGCATGCTCTTCCTTGTAATTTTCATTGCTTCCTTGAAAACTTTCATCAATCAATTTTTGTGTGTCTCATTTTTATAGTATCCCAAGTATTATTTGATATCCATGTCTTTCTCCTTGTAACTGCATGTCCCAAGACATCACTACCAACTGACTGATATATGCTCTTAATATCGCACCATTCTTCACTAATTGTCTGTTCTTCGTCTCGTAAAGGCTCTATGACTGCAAATTGAATCCTAAATTCAATTTCAAATATTTTTCTGTGCTCTTCTCTAAAGACTTAGTTGTATCAAGCCTAGGAATTCTATCCATCTTTCTGTTGGTTGCTTTCAGTTTTGATTTCAGTGTGGCAATGAGAAGCTGGTGATCACTACCAATATATGCACCTCTATAGCGTTTACATTTTTCAGATCCTCTTTCTCTCTTTATTAAGGACAATGTGATATATCTGATTTCTGTAATTGCCACATGGTGAAGCCCATGCATACTTGTGGATGTTCTTGTGTCGAAAAAGAATACCTCCAATGACAAGTTTTT
>NC_090750.1:50942656-50945156 GCF_036898095.1 Palaemon carinicauda | reverse complement strand
AAATGATGTTAATAAGAAATTAGGAAATGTGATCTATTGAAAAAATATGTAAATTTTTAATATGATTATAACAAATAATTCACTGCATTACTTATTGCTACATGTTTTCAACATAGTTTTCGTATACTATGGTAATTACGCTTAAATAACTCTCTCTCTCTCTCTCTCTCTCTCTCTCTCTCTCTCTCTCTCTCTCTCTCTCTCTCTCTCTCTCTAGTCCTACTTTATTCAGTCCCATAATCCATATTGTTAATAAAAGTACTACCCATAAAACAATCGAGTCTCTCTCACCAATGCTGGAAATAAAACTCCGAAATCCTTCTATTCCGAAAAGGAAAATCCCAAAGGAATTGGGGTAACGAAAATATATGAGGATAGATAGATATTGCATTTCTCAATATAAGTTATTATGCAATATTCAGAGGTTACAAGATGCTTACCATTAATGTTTTTAAGTTTGATTATGATGAATAATTAGTGTTTTATCTCTTTCAAATGAAAAGCGAGGGAAAATCTTTTATTGCAATGTTATTTCCTTTATTAGGCTAGTGATTAGTAATTTCTTGCTCTGTCATGAAAAAGAAATTAAATCTGTTCCTTGGAATCCAGTTCAAAATTTCACTAAATGCATAAAACTACTTTATACGAAGGGAAATGTGACTAGACTTTATATATATATATATATATATATATATATATATATATATATATATATATATATATATATATATTCCAGCCATGTAACATTTGTCATCAACTTTTATGGAATATATTATATTTCTTAATCAACTGCTAACCATAGCTAAAGGATCTCTTCTGCCCTTACCAAGAGGAAAATAGCCACTGAACAGTTAGAGTGCCGTAGTTAACCCCTTGGATGAAAAAGAATTGTTTGGTAATTTCAGTATTGTCAGGTGTATGAGGATAGAGGAGAATCTGTAAGGAACAGGCTAGAGCCGCCAGACTATGCACAGAAGTGCACAAGGGAGTACTGGCTGGCCAGTAAAAGGACCCCAACAACTCTAGCAGTAGTATCAACCTACTACCTGTAATGAAAAGAAGCAGTTAAAAATAAACTATATTTTTTAGCGGAAAAATACCATACAAACTACGCGGGGCCATTAGCTACCCACATCATTTGATATATACAACTCAGACGATACAAAGAAAGTATTTTTTTTTTTTTAACCACCATCAATTGACGTGCTGTTACTTAGTAGTCGATTAGGGTTTTAGTTCTTCGGAAATAATTAAATATTTATGTATACTGTAGTCTCAAGAATTAAATGAAAGTTCGCCAATAGATACGCATTTTATTAATTTTAGTTCTCAATTTCTATTGAAGAAGGATGAAATTCACGATGAAATGATATAGATAGTTTAATGATCACTTCAATAAAATAGCTCATGATATCTGCAGAATACACACACACACACACACACACACACACACACACACACATATATATATATATATATATATATATATATATATATATATATATATATATATATATATATATATATATATACATATACATTTACACACACACACACACATATATATATATATTGGAAATATAAATCAATTTCACTACTATTTAGGTACTAGCAATGGGCTGTTATCTATTAAGTTAAAATCATTTAATCTTTATTTATATACAGTTATGTTGACAAATTTATGTCAGCTAAAAAGAGTAATGGAATATTTTTTTTTTTTTTTTTTAATTTACTACCATCAATAGTATAGCTATTTCCAACTTTAGTTTTGTGATCTATGTTAAAAAGCTTATCCAAACAATCATCGTTTAATCATCCATACTATAGTAGAGAAATGTATGTTATACAGAATCATCACCTTATTACAAGGAACTACACAACAAAGCATTTAATTACCCTGGTTATTTGCTGGAAATGGCAAAAACGTAAACATATGCTAAAGTTCAGAATCGAGGTTTCATGATCTGATTATTAAAATCTTACTTTCACATAATTTTATTTGTTTTTGGTTTTTCTAGGAAACTCTAATATGTTTGTGACTTATTGTTTTAGCTTTTGTTTACAAGTAGGTACATGAGAGAAAGACGGACTAATCGACTATAAGACAGAGAGTCACATAAAGGTAACTTGAGGGAGCTCATCGATTTCCACACATCAATAATAAAAGTTTGCAGGTTTTGAGGGCAGATCTATAATTCGAACATTCTATTTTTGTTCAGAAATAGAGAGGCAAGGGAGAAGAAGAAGAAGAAGAAAAGAACAGGTGTGGAGATAAAATATTCATAATTAGGCTAACTAAACTATGATGACAGAGCAAAAAAAAAAAAAAAAAAAAAAAAAAAAACATACAGACAGACAGAGAAAAAGAGATATATAAAATTTTAAAAAAAATATACCACGTGATATCCGAAAAATATATTATCGTTATATTAGGTATCCTTCATATACACATTCTGATCTAATAGTTTTATATATCTATATCTATGGCTTTTACAAACAT
>NC_090750.1:50912656-50930156 GCF_036898095.1 Palaemon carinicauda | reverse complement strand
TCTCTCTCTCTCTCTCTCTCTCTCTCTCTCATACATTCAAACACACTAGAGAACGAATACACACACCCAAGTACATCAACGTCATTTTCATCATCTTTATATAACAAAAACATTCTGTATACCTAATCATCTCTGATGGGATATACAAAGAATCAACTGACTATACCAATGCTTTTATTTACAGGTGAGCTTAACCTATCAATAAGAAAAAAAAATCTATGAAAAAAAAATACTACGCAACACATTGAAAATTTATGGTTGAATTAATCCAATTGAAACTTTTTCAACTAAAGATTGATTATTTCTCTACTATTTCTATATCCACACAGTTCTAATTTATAGCGAATCCCGTATCCTAATGACAAGCAAAACCTAGAACCTGATCAGGAGTGAATGATTATTTGTCTATTTATTATTAGAAGTTTAACTATCGAAATAAAAACTGAAATTGAGGTTAAATCCATATTCTTTCCACTTGCCTATTATTATCCCCACTATGATCTCGTCAATGACAAAATAATATTAACATGATTCGATAGGGTATCTTGGAGTCTTTGCATAATGGTTCATCAGATAATTATTAGAGTGAATGAAATTGTGCACTTAGTTAGAAATAGTTTGAGCTCAAATACTTTGCAGACGAAGAGATTTGTGGTATTATATCCAGTGTACGAATAAATTATGTTTTAATAGCTGTGATAGTTTTCTTTCTGGGCCGCAATTAGTTTCATATATCTGGTAATAGTGACTCATAAAATGTAGTTGAAAGAAAATGCTTAGATTAAATATATCATCTTTGTAAATGTACATGGTGAGCAATTTTTTTTTTACTAAATTAAGTACAATATATGAAAAGTAAAAAACAAATGGGGAAAAATTGCAACTTGAATGGCATGTAGGCTTTTATAACTAGAAAAAAATAACAGAAAGAATATAAAGAACAGCACCATTAGAAATTATTTCCTGTGGTCTATTGTTTTCAGTTTGGTAATCAGAAAGTTGAATTGATTTATCGTATTAAATGATCTGATAGTGTAAAATAAAAATGAATACATTACTGCGTTTTTTCTTCTAATAGCCGTTCTAGTTACATATTTACCTTGTAAAATTTAGTAGAAAATAGATATGTATGAAAGAATGCAACGTACTATTTCAAGTTATAATAATCAATGATACCCACCCCTATTAATGACAATTGCCATGTCATTATTCTGTCCTTTAGCCTTTAGCAAATTACTTGCATAAGAAATTTTATATTTTTCATCGCTAGATTATGTCATTGTGCTCTCTAACAAATATCGCGGGACGTATTTATCCGAAATGACCCATCATGTTCTTTTAATGATGAACGTAAGCTATTTTGAGGCATGTTACCGATATGTTATGGCAGTGAGCCTTCACCAATAGCAGTATAAAATTCTTATTTGATATAAAATTGCCTAATTTTCCAACTGGTAAAAGATGGCTTTACGAATTGTCTCTTGCTCCAATATGTATTAGGCTGGATTAAAAGTCAGTTGTATATTTTTTTATTATTATTATTATTATTATTATTATTTGCTAGCTTTCACTGCTGCCAAAGAAAATGAAAATGACATAATTTAAAACAGAATTAATGTTTTATGAAATAATCTTTACGAGGAACCTTTTTTTCAGTGGTTGATAAGAGCATTTTCTTCCAAAGAATAGTTTTACCTATGATAAATGGGTCAAATGGGTAAAATATATAGAATATGATATAAAATAAAAAGAATTGACAGACTCATAAGAATATACATCTTTTTCCTCTTTTTTTGTATTCTTTATCATAGATGTATAATGATTAACGTTTTTTAAATAATAGCTGTAATTTCAGACTATGTTCGAGAAACTTAAATGAATATGAGTCATATATATATATATATATATATGTGTGTGTGTGTGTGTGTGTGTGTCTATATATATATATATATATATACATATATATATATATATATATATATATATATATATATATATATATATCACACAGTATATATGTATATATATATATATATATATATATATATATATATATATATATACTTATGAATGAGGACTAAAGAAGAAAGGTGTAATTTTTTGTATTTTTTTTAACTTCTTCTTGGATCTATCTGTAGATGAAATGAGAATTTTTTATGGTACGAATTTCTTAAATCCAATAATCCTATACTTTTACATAAACACAAATTCTGTATAATGCAAAGTTTAATCCTCGACTTTTTTTCATACTATTATTATAAATTTCACATTATATATGCACATAACATTTTTTGTTTTTCAATAAGTTGTCGTTGTGGTGACTATGTTTTAAAAGAAAATTAAACATTTTTTTTTTTTGGCAATTAAAAAGATAAATCTTTTCTTTTTTTTTTTATTAGGAATGTTTATTTATTCCATCATTCCTTATTCTCATTCGGGATTTTTTGAACCACGTTGCTTCCTATTTTAATTTTTTTTTTTTTTTTACTTTAAGTAACTCAATATATCCGGTGATACAGTATTTGTAATTGTACTTTGGTTTTGATGATTTTATTTACTCCCATTATGGAATGCTTTCTTTATTCTGAATTCGTTTCATTATTGATGTGACTTGAATTTGTTTTCTTGCTGATGAAGTAAGAGAAATTTATGTATTCATTATGTATATTCAAGATTTTTCTTTTGTCTTTTTCTCTTTGTGTATGAGAGAGAGAGAGAGAGAGAGAGAGAGAGAGAGAGAGAGAGAGAGAGAGAACGTTGAATTATTGAAGTAAACTGTATGAAATATTTACTGTCAAATAAAACCCTTATATTGGAAGTGTTACTGAAAGAGATACTTAAAAGGGAAATGTGGTGTTTTATATGGTCCCATGATAAAAATTAGGTGGCCTGTGGTTGGTAGTTCATTTTCACAAAGAACAAAGTTATCTAAAGTGTATATTTACCTTAACCTTACATAAGAGATTGCACAATGGATTGTTTTATGGTTACCAGTGTGTGTGTGTGTGTGTTTTTTTTTTTTTTTTTTTTTTTTTTTTTTTTTTTTTTTTTTTTTTTAGGAAATCTCCTTTTGTGAACTCTGGACAGATATCACTACAAAAGGAAATCTCGTTCTGAAAACGGGAATAATGATGTGTTATAATGAGAATGCTTTCCGGTATATCCATATAAAGAATGCACGTTTAGGAAAACTTACAGTGGTCGTTTCTTATGGACTTATCAATTATGATTAATTAGGTAACTAATATTATACCTCAGTGATGAACAAAGGGTACGTCTTAAAAACAATGGTCAATAATTACTTGATAATAATAAGTTGCCAAGTTTATCCTGTGTGGAGAACCTTAGAGTTAATTTCCATGTTCATTTACCTTATTTTAATTACTGTTTGAATTTTGAGAGAACATGTAATGATTTCGTTGATTATTTCAGTGACGAAAATATGTCAATATTTTCCACTCCGCAATAATTTAAAGAGGAATAATATCGAAAGAAGTAAAATGAGTGAGTTAACAAAGAGTTGATAGAGTCATTAAGTTTCTGGTTGTAAAAGGCAATACTCTTCGTGAATACCTTGAAGAGAAAGAAAGGGAAAAGTGTGAGAGACGAAAGAACAGGTGAAAGATAACTTTTGAAACTGACTTTGGAGAGAGAAACAAAATAAAACAAAGAGAAGAGAGAGAGAGAGAGAGAGAGAGAGAGAGAGAGAGAGAGAGAGAGAGGTGTGGAATTTACTGTATAGTTATCCATTTAAGAGGGAGAGAGAAAGCTTGCTTCCATTCCATCATGACATTAATATATCATCTGAATCAAAGAAATCATTGTATTCAATTTACATGAAATTTGTGGAATTGGACACCTGTTGTCAAGACAACTATGAGAAGGCAGAGTTGAAAATCTCTGTATCTATACGTCAATTAGGCCCTTCCATGACCATCATATCCTTTACACCACCCTTAAGGTAGCCTGAAATAGATGTTCAGACCTTTGGTAGGCCAAAGACAGAATAGCCCACTATTTAAAAAAAAAAAAAAAGATACTGTATTAGATTCAGTATTTCAGAGAGCTCTTATGATACTATAACAGTTATCAAATCGTTGATCTGTTATTTTAGGTTCAATGTTTTTCCATATATTTCTATTAAATCGTACTCATCATTAGACTACCCATATTCTTTTTCATACCTTTTTAGCTTGTTGCTTGTTTATTTACTTTCTCATAAGCTTAAGAAAATCTTCCTTTACACAAGAACACTTAATAAGAAATTTAATACGTACTTGTATTATTCATCACTATTATTAAAAACCCGACTTCGTATATCACCGTTAGAATATGGCTAATCTGAAGACCCTAAACACATATACAAAATGAAAGTTAAGGTTAGGCTCTGTCTTTAACGTATATATGATATTTCAAATGTAATTTACAGAATATGTAAAGGACACGCATGCGAAATAGGACCTGTACCTGAGACTAAGCTATAGGTGTAGAGATTATTATTGAGTGCATAGACTCCTTTAAGGAAGGACTGGAACGTCCCCTGCTCGGGGTTTTTAACTTGAGTCTGAAAGATTAACTTGAGTCTGGACTAAAATTACTTCTAGAAGGGCTAGAAACATGTTCTCTGGATCTAAATGGGGGTTTTTGAGGATGGAAAGTTCAAGAGTAACATTTTCAACACCACCTGGGGTCATCTTCAAGGTCTAAAGGTCATTTATCAAGGTCAAATTTGTGAAATTTGGTCATTTTTGCTCGTTTTTTGTGTGTAACTCATAAATGATGAGAGATAGCTGATGATAATATGGGGCAAGTCTGCAGGGCTGTCCGAATTTAATATATATTGTCATATATCGTCCTTCAAGAAAGGACTGGAACGTCCCCTGATCGGGGTTTTTAACTTGAGTCTGAAGGATTAACTTGAGTCCTGGTCTAAAATGACTTCTAAGAAGGGCTAGAAACACGTTCTCTGAGTCAAAATGGGGGTTTTTGAGGACGGTGAGTTCAATAGTGACATTTACAACACCACCTGGGGTCATCTTCATCATCTTCAAGGTCAAAAGGTCATATTTCAAGGTCAAAATAGTGAATTTTGGTCATTTTTACTCGTTTTTGTGTGTAACTCATAGATGGTGAAGGATGGCTGATTATAATAAGAGGCAAGTCTGTAGTTCTGTCCAAATTTAATATATATTGTCAAATATTGTATTACTCAAACATTCCAAACAAGCCCTAAAACAATGAAACACTAAAATAAGAAATAAAGAACGGTATTTCTCATCACAACAAAACTCAAAGACATTAACATTTGATTAGATGAACATCGCTAGACAATATATATTAAATTTGGACAGAACTACAGACTCGCTTCTTATTATAATCAGCCATCCCTCACCATCCCTCCTTAAAGGAGTCTATGATTGAGTGGTATAATATTGTCCTAGACTTTCAACAGTTGATTTTTTTCTCATACCTCTTAGAAAGATATTCAGAAAAGATGCTCTGATTTTTTTTTTAATGAGATTTTTGTTTCTAGAGGGGCGAGTTTGATCTCACATTAGTAAATAAGGCCGTCTCGAATTGGTCTTATCCTCTATTAGACCCTGTTTTAATGCATAATCTTTGATAAAGTACGCATATTTTATAAGTTATAATAAACATTTATATATTTAACATAAAACTTTACCTTAACTGTGCATCAATAAATCCAAGGACAATGTACCATTAAATGATAGTTTATTCAACATATGATTCTTATTTTAAATATGGCGACGAGTTCGCTACAATTGTTTTCAAGACTAGAGTCAGCATTACCAGATTGTGAAATCCCAATTTCCCCTGAGAACGATGGAAATACAACATATTGAGCTTAAAAGAGAATAGAAAAACCATGTGTATTTTTTTTGTCAATGCTCAAAAGTGTATTTTGTTTAGTGTTTTTTCCCTTTTCAGGGTACTTAGAAATTTTCATTTAGTTGGATGGTAAGAACAAACTTGATGCATGAATCCTCTACTGTATGCCATCCCGCTACTGATTTTTTTTTTCTTTGGCAGGCCATTTTCTACTCTGTCGTAGTATGATCATATATCGATATGAAACTTGGGAAAACGGTGTCTTCCTCGTCTATCTGGGCATCTGTTCCAAGTGCCCTCGAATTGATCAAGAACATTTTCTGCTTTATGAAGAATAATATTAAGCATATCGAACCCTTTGACAACTTTGTTCAGTGGCAGAAATACAGAAACCAATAGTATATGAATACATATAGCAAATTAGAAATCAGTATCATAATGCGATTTGAGTCCATATTCAAAAGTGGAAAAGGGAACCACACCCATAGCTGGAAAACGACGGAAATTCTGAGTGATTGCATGTATCATTCCAGCCTCAAAATCTGTTAAAATTTCACTGATGGACAAGTTAGGAACAAGACTTTTAAATTGGTTAAAGAAATCAATATAGATTTGCTATTTTTTTCGATTATAACGCATAAACAAGTGGAATTGTAAGCCCATTCTTTAGCACCTTGAATGGTTTATTACTATTTGGAAAAGGCGAAGCCGCAGCTATAGCTTGAGCATCTTGAGATTCTACACCAGATATTGTAACGTGGCTCGCTTCTCTGTTATCTTCCATCATATATTTTACTTCATTCAAAAATTCATAAACTTCCGTCCTAGTAGGATTGCCGGTATAATTATGTTCTCTTGAAACAGTCATTAACTTATTGCATACAGTTTTTGGTCGGCTTTGATGTGACTTGAATAGGTCATCCACATTATGTGGCAACCCTCTTCGATCAGGACTGCACATGAATAGGGTTTACTTTGGCCAGACCCACGGGACTGTACCAACCGTGTTTCACACAATTGTACATAATTCCTTTTGTATATATTATGCTTGTATCTTCGCTCCTCCCTCGCACTAAAACGAACATGAAAATTCCTGTCTGGTTTTTCCTCTGTGATATTGTCTGTCTTGTGAACTTGTCATGTCCTGTTGACTTGAGGTTTTGTATATAAGGAGAGTGTTCCACAACAATATAACTCAGTCGTTTCCAATCTGCCTTTGATTTCACAACTCCTCTCTCGGCCCGTCACATTGGTGACCCCGGAAGTCGACTCGCTCCCACCGCCTTCCACCCCCCACTCCCTCGCCCCTTCAACGTTGGTACTATGGCGGACTCTACGGCACTTAGTGCTGCGGCCGCTCCATTCAAACTTTCATCGTTTGCCAGCGGAGAGGCGTTTGCTTGGTTTCAGCGCGCAGAAGTCCAGTTTCGTATTAGGGGCGTGACTCGCTCAACCACCAAAGCGGATTATGTTCTCGTGGCAATACCCGAGGACACCTTCCCAGAAATATCCGACTGGCTTTGTGAACAAGGAGACACCCCAATAGCGTATGACGACCTCAAATCATACCTTCTGCAGCAGTACTCGCCGTCGCCAGCCGCCCGTATAGCAAAGCTTTTTAAGCTCTCTCAACAACCATTGGGGGACCAAAGGGCTTCGCTTGCCCTCAGGGAAATGACCAGTATCGCTCGCCTTCAACCTGCCGCAGACGGCTCTCCTCGTGAGGTGAACCTACTCCGTGCCCTTTGGATACGCCGTTTACCTGAACCTGTGCGCGCTTCCATACCCGATGTCGATAGTTTACCCATAAAGGACTTGATGGCCAAAGCCGACGCTCTTATGGACAGCCACTTCAAGACCTCCATCAACGCCTCCACCCCTGACGACGAGGATGCCTATTCAACATCAACCGAAGCTGACATGAATGCCGTAGGACATACACGCCTACCCCGTGACGTGCCGAAGCGGCGACAAAGCCGCCCACCACCCACCAATCGCTCGCGCCCCAACGAACGACTTCTACAGCCACTTACTACCTCTCATCCACCGCAGTTTTGCTACTACCACTTCAGATTCGGGGCAACCGCGAAGAAATGTGCCAAAGATTGTCAGTGGCCAAAAAATGTGTAAGTAGGCCATCGCTTGTGGCGGTGGCCTCCCATGTTTCTAATCTTTTCTTTTTACAGGATGCAGGAACGGGCGTGCGATTTTTGGTAGACACGGGTGCTTGTCGTTCTCTTTTGCCAAGGAAACTCTTCAAGGCACAACGTAGTCTGTCTACATCTGCCGACGTCCGCTTGGTAGCTGCCAACGGATCTGCGATACCCACCTACGGTTACGAGAGCCTCACATTATCGTTCGGAAACGGTAAATTCAATTGGAAGTTTCTCGTTGCTGACGTCACAATGCCAATCCTCGGTGCGGATTTCCTCTCTCATTTCCACCTTCTGGTCGATGTCGCCCACCGATGATTGGTCTACGCAGACTCGTACTTGTCGACACCTCTTCAACCCGCCCCCTCTAACCTCGCTCTCCACATCAACGCACCCACGGATGCCTACGCCCACCTCCTCACGTCGTACCCGGAAGTTTTCCGTCCAGAACTTCGCCAAACGCCCACGGTTCCTGCCAAGCACGGTATTTATCACCATATCAAGACGACGGGACCCCCAGTCTTCGCAAAATTCAGACGTCTGGCACCGGAACGATTGGCAGCCGCCAAACAGACGTTCGCCGAAATGGAGAAAATGGGCCTTTGCCAAAAGGCCTCCAGCCCATGGTCGTCACCCTTACACATCGTTCTGAAGAAAGTCGGCTCCCTCCGGCCGTGCGGGGATTACAGGCGCCTGAACATGCAAACAGAACCGGATCACTACCCCCTCCCAAACATTGCCGATGTAACCTCCTACCTGCACAAAGCAAAGGTTTTCTCTACGCTCGACCTCCTGAAGGGGTATTATCAGGTGCCTATGAACCCAGAAAACATCCCCAAGACCGCCATCACCACTCCGGTTGGCACATACACCTTCAATTACTCCTGTTTTGGCCTTCGTAATGCTGGGGCAACGTTTCAACGTCTCATGGATGGCATCTTAGGGGAACTCCCTTTCTGTGTATGTTATGTGGACGACATACTTGTGTTCTCCTCCTCAAAAGAGGAACACCTCCGTCACCTGCGCATTGTGCTCGACCGCCTGCAACAAAACGGCCTTGTAGTCCGGTACGACAAATGTACCTTTGGCGCCAACGAAGTGTCGTTCTTAGGGCACCGTATCACTCCTGAAGGAGTCCATCCCCTCCCTGAGAAGGTAGCAGCCGTTCAGAATTTCCCCACGCCCTCGACCGTCAAAGCTCTGCAGGAATTCTTGGGCATGATCAACTATTATCACCGCTTTCTGCCAGCCATTGCCGCCACTCTTGCTCCCCTCTACGCCTCCCTCAAGGGCAAGCCAAAGGACTTGAAGTGGGGTCCCCTTCAAGAAGCGGCCTTCTGCAATGCAAAGAAGGCCCTATCAACTGCTGCAGCTCTCACTTTTCCTATCCCACACGCCCCTCTCCTTCTCTCCACCGATGCTAGCGACGTCGCTATTGGTGCAGTACTCGAGCAGGTGGTCAAAGGCTCGCCCCGCCCATTGGCCTTCTTCAGCAGAAAACTGTCCAAGGCAGAATCGGGTTATTCTACCTTCGATCGAGAATTGCTGGCGGTGCACTTAGCTGTCCGTCACTTTCGCCATTTCTTAGAAGGTACGCCCTTCGTCATTCGCACAGACCACATGCCTCTGGTGCACGCCTTCACTCGACAGTCTGACGCCTGGTCCACCCGTCAACGCCGACATCTCTCCGCCGTGGCTGAATACAATTGCACCCTCCAATACGTCCCTGGGAAAATGAATCCTGTTGCCGATGCCCTGTCAAGAAACACGTTGGCTGCCGTTCAACTGGGATTGGATTACAACGCCCTGGCTGGAGTCCAACGACAGGATCCAGAGTATCAAGCTTGTAGGACATCCTGCACGTCCCTCCGTTGGGAGGATTTTCCCCTCGAAAACTCCAACACCACCCTCCTCTGTGACATCAGTGCTGGTAGACCGCGACCTTGGATTCCTGCTCCCATGCGCCGACAGGTGTTTGATTTTATCCACGGCCTTTCACATCCCTCGTGCCGTTCTACTGCACAGCTGCTGAAGGCAAAGTTCATTTGGCACGGCATTTCTGAGGATGCTAAGGATTGGGTCCGTGCCTGTACTTCTTGCCAAACTTCCAAAGTACATCGACACACGGATTCAAGAGTGGGCACCTTTCCTCAACCTCAGCGTCGTTTCGCACACATTCACGTCGACGTTGTAGGCCCCCTACCCACATCACAAGGACATCGTTACCTGTTTACCGTCATCGACCGCTCCACTTGTTGGCCTGAAGCCATTCCCATGGAAACTGCAACGTCCGCCTCATGTACATCTGCCTTACTCTCTGGATGGATTTCAAGATTCGGTATCCCTGAGCATATTACTTCTGACAGGGGAACCACTTTCACCTCTCAATTATGGATGTCATTAGCGAATCTCCTGGGCATCACCCTACATCAGACAACGGCCTACAACCCCGCTGCCAATGGAATGGTTGAACGTTTTCATTGCACCCTCAAAGCAGCTTTGATGTCCCGCTGCAAGGATTGCAACTGGTTTACTCAGCTTCCCTGGGTCCTCCTTGGACTAAGGACCACTCCTAAAGACGCCCTCGACGTCTCGGCAGCCGAAATGGTGTATGGCGACCCGTTGGTCGTCCCTGCCGAATTTTTTCCTTCTACATCCTCCTCCGACGATCTCCAGCGCATACGTCACGTCGTGGGAAAATTTACTCCGTGCCGCCAGACTTACAAGCCCCCAGCGAAGCATCACATACCAACGGACTTGCACTCTGCAACGTACGTCTTCCTGCGCAACGACACCAGCAAGCCACCGTTAACGCCCCCTTACACGGGACCTTTCCTTGTGATCCGACGCAGTCCGAAAGCATTCCTCCTAAACATTCGGGGCAAAGAAGACTGGGTCTCCATTGATCGTCTAAAACCTGCTTATCTTCTGCCAGATGACCCGCCTACAGTTCGCCTCTCTAGATCAGGGCGCCCTATTTAACATGTACAGTATATCATTTTTAGGGGGGGAGCCATGTACCAACCGTGTTTCACACAATTGTACATAATTCCTTTTGTATATATTATGCTTGTATCTTCGCTCCTCCCTCGCACTAAAACGAACATGAAAATTCCTGTCTGGTTTTTCCTCTGTGATATTGTCTGTCTTGTGAACTTGTCATGTCTTGTTGCCTTGAGGTTTTGTATATAAGGAGAGTGTTCCACAACAATATAACTCAGTCGTTTCCAATCTGCCTTTGATTTCACAACTCCTCTCTCGGCCCGTCACAGGACTGTCGCTCATTCAGTAGGTGAATTTCACCGCAGAGACTTTCAACAGACATAGCAGAGGGCTGATATTTTAATTGACAAGTATTTATTAGTAGACTTCATTCATTTTATAAAGGTGAAGAATTTTTGTGGAGTATTCGGAGTCGAAGGTATTGTGATATTACACAAAAAATAAAAGCATATCAATTGCTTATAGGCATTATAAAAGCTAAATTCCCCTATGCAACCACGGCAATGGTCGTGAAAATTATAAACAAAACGAATAGTTGCTTTAGGAAAGGAATGCAGAATACTGAACCCTCCCAAGAAGTGTAGAATTGTTAGAAATGACGTTTACCATTCTTCATTATGGAACATTGAAACTCAAACTAATCCGCGTTGTTTTGTTTCCAGCTTTATTTAGGTGAGGAAATAAAGTATTTGATATATATGTAAACAAAACTTTATTCAAAGTGCAATAAAAAAGAAATTATCATTATACATGTAATAAAGTTATAATAGATATAGCCTTTGTAACATACTTCAGGGAATGTACTGATGTAGACGATTAGATTTATAAAAATGTTAATTCATATAATTTTGTCAGTCTACTCCACCTTACTTATTAAAAAGATTTATAAACTTATCTCTCAACATTTTTGGGTCACCCAGTTGATCGATAATTTCTACCAATCAAAATATTTGCTATTGATGCGCATTCCATATTAACTTCCTCCTGTTCTACTTTAACGTTATTACTACTCTCTCTTCTTATAAAATTCTGTAGCACATAATAAGCCAATACAAAATCATCTATGATTTCTATCTCAAAATCAATAGGCAACGCTAATACTTTAAACATTTCCTTTAACCTCCAAAATGCATTTTCGACTGCACTGCATGTTCAACCTATTCTAGAATTGAACACTCTGAACACTCATCCCCCATCATTATGGCCGTTTTAACTGAAACTATTTTCCCCTCACCCCAAAAGCCTCTTCGCCAATAAAACGAGTGGGAAAGGCTCATTTGATCCTGGCGAAGCTGTTCCTGCTGGTAATTTAAGAGAGCAGCTGCGAAATTTTCCTCCAAGTAGTGTTTTCTATTACTTCCCCATCATATATTCTCCCATTGGTGACAAAATCGCACATTATAAAGTCCACCCTACCGTTTAAAAAAGCCTTTAAAAAATAGCCTTTAAAACAAACTTTGAATGCCCTTATAATTATAAAAATAAGATCCAAAGTTCTATATTTTGAAGTTATAATTGTAATCCACTGCCCCTACACTGTTTGCAAACTTTTCAGGCTCATGAAAATCTTTACCTTTTTCACGTCACTCCATCTCAAAATCAGGAAACTGGAAATGGGGAAACAAAAAGTATTAGCAAGGGATAAGATGAATACATTAAAATTTAGAGTCTCTCTCTCTCTCTCTCTCTCTCTCTCTCTCTCTCTCTCTCTCTCTCCAATGTTTGGATATGTCCTTTAGAGATCTGTAGCGTTATCATGCAAAATCTTTCATTTTTTAGGATTCTCATCAGGAAGGGATTGGTTTAGTTTATTGGATGTAAATTTTTGAGTGAATTTCTCTGAGTAAATATGCTGTGTATCTACATTTTTTACCAGAATTTGTACTAACAAGAATGATTTAAAGCAACGATATATATTTCTATTTGGATAAAAGCTTGATAGGAATTTCATCTATTTGCCTGGAGATGCAAGGGAGCAATGGCTACATCACCCCAATCGTCCACTTTTTTTTCCGCCAAGTGCTCGAAATAAGGCAATAATCATTATGGTATGATATACAGTATTTTCCATACAAACAAACAAAATAATAAAAAAATATATATATTATGCTATTTGTCGCTGTGTTTGTAGTCAAAATTAGATTTTGACCTATGTATCCTATGGTTTATATGCAAAGTTGGGAAACGTCAATTCTTGCAGCAGCTGCATTTTAGTTTATCATTATTATTCGAATTTATCATTATTATTCCTACATCTTAGCCTTAGATTATTCTATTAGACATTATCTTTCTACAAATATATTATGTTTTATAGGTAAAAGTAGTAGTATTGGTAAATCTGCTTTGTTTAGGGAGAATGCGTTCCTGCATTTGACCCTCAAGACAGATAATAAATTTATAAAAAAGAATGTCAGACTAACAGACAGATTTTTTTTTGGTAAATTTTAATCCACTTATATTGTTGGGTGTATCTAGAACTAAGCACGTTTTCTATCAGTTGCACATGCTTTAATCATTGAAGGGGTGTCTACTAATACATTGCTTCCATACATTTCAAACAAAGTCTGCTAATCTAATTGTTTGTATATTTTATTTTTCTATTTCATACATTTTCCATAATCAATTTATTCAGTATTGCTCCTTCTATACTTTATCTTGTTTTTCCACTAGCACCCCCACAAGAATACTGTGTATTATAATTCGTGTTATTCACTTATTATATCGTTTCTGTCATCTCAAACATTGATTATTAGAACTTACTTTCGCAAAAGACTTTTATTGCCATAGAACGCTATTATGTTGGACTATCAATAAATCCCATAACATACTGCACCTTAAATGGATTAGTTTATTTATTGTCATTACTTAATAAGATTAAAGTTTCAAATTTAAATACTGATCATAGTTTTTACAAAGCTAATTGAAACAATATATTGAGGACGTCACAAAAGACTGGTACTGCATTTTAGCTGATCTGTAAAATGTGAACAGAGGAAACTGTTGACTGACTAATATTGAACAAAAATCAGTCATATTCTCCACATAATTTTATCCAAATATTCATATTTATATGTCAAAAGAATGCACCAAATAATTTGTATTCCTTTAATGAATTTCACGGAGGTTACAATACTATCCCCCTAGCTGCATAAACTTGCTTCGTTCGTCGATATTAACCCTCCCCCCTACACACACACACTCTCAGGTGCCCCAGCGGGCACCTGCTAAGGGTGGTGTAGTAATTAAAATTATCATCCACTGATCTGGAGGATTACAATGTGAATCGAAGTTTGGTTGGTGCCACCAGAAAACCAGGGCAGCAACTGAAAGGAAAAAATGCGCTCTATTGACAGAAGGGAGAAATTTACGTGTGGAAGATAAAGTTTTAATATCAATTCTGAAAGAACGTAATTTTTATATCTTAGAAAGAGGGGGAATTCAAACTATTCAAGTGGTATGGGTAGGAGTATATACAAGTTATTGCTATAAACGTACTAAAGAAAGATGATAAGCCCCCAGTGCCTACGCGTGTTGTAATCATAGAAATAAATCTATATAAAGGAAAAATCGCACATGCTTGAGAATTTCCAGATATTTAGACCTTTATAAAAAAAAGAAATCTACGGGAAATGCACAATGTTTCTGGTGAATTATCCCTTAAATGTCAGTGATAAATTCAATCTAATTAACCTTTTAGAACATGATATTGGAAAACATGACACAAAACCAATTATAAAAATTCTATACCTTCTTCGGTAAGGAAATATTAGGTATCTGCAAGGTAATAATTTAATATCCTCTAACGAAAGACCATGGGACTATACGGTAGTTTTAGCGAATATGGATCACTCAGGCTTTGCGTTAATTTAAAAAAAGGAATCAAGGTAACTAAGCAAAGTAATTTCCCCCTACAAAATATTTATGATTACGTAGATTGAGTAGGAGAGGCCACCTCTATTTTCAGCATCAATTTTGCTAAAGGGTTTTATCATACCGTTTTCCAGTTATGGACTCGGAGTAACGGCCTTCGGTATAATGAACAGAGCCAGTAATTTCCAATGGTTGCGAAAAAAACTTTTAATTGGTAGGAACTAATATGTCGTGTATTTAGATGATCATGTGATATTCTAATGAACATGGTAAGAACATTTAAGACATTTCGCGAAATTCCTGGGATACCTTGCAAAAACGAATTTTTTTCTAAATATCATGGAAGAAAATATCTGGCAAAATCTCTAGAAATTGTTTAGGTCATAAAGAGGAAAGTGGTAAGTTTTGTTAAAAAAAAAAAAAGGGGGGGGGGCGAACGTTATCAGCATTTTCCAAAGCCCGGCAACTAAAAAACAGGCCGCAGAATTTCTCCGAATGGTTTCATATCTCTCTTGATTTGTACCGATTTTTTTTTCCCCAGGTGGGACGGGGTTTCGTATTAGGTCACAAGTGTTTAGATCGTTTCAACAAAAAAGATTGATGATCTAATAATGTTAACACCTGAATTTAGAAATATAAGTTAATCTAGCGATCGATGTCACCAATACTGGCATATGAGGAGAAGTGATCTTGAAATAAATAAACTGAATGAGGCATTCAGCCACTTATTTAAATGAACTGAATGAAACCCAGCGAAATTATTCAACTATTGAGAAGGAATTACAAGACTGATATTTCACAGCACGTTGTGATCCATTTTAACTGTATGCACTGATGACAATTCAGTGATTTCTATGAAGAGAGATATGAATGAAAATAAACTTTTAACGTAATAGAGGCCAAAATAACAGGATCATCACCTGGGAGTTGTTTATATAAGGGTTGAAAAATATTTCAGTATGAGATAAGAGGTTATTTATTTCTCTCCTCAATCTGAACGAGAAGAGCAAGAGCAATTTTTATTGCCACTTGGTATTCTATTTTGCTTTTATCGTGAATGTTCGCTAAAGCTAAAGCTAAATATGAATTGAAGCGAAGTGCAGAATTGTTTTTCAGTTCAGAGAATGTTATTTTTTTTTCTTACTAACCTTTAGACAAATTAATTGGGTGATTCTCTTTTTTTTTGTGGGAGAAACCTGTCATAGGTAAGCGCAATAATTTTAAAGAAATAAATGCGAATAGAGGTAGTACATCTTTTATCCAAAAGTCACTGCAACAAGAACTCAAGATCGAGATTGCTATAGGATATCATAACCTCCAGTTATAGACCGATAACCAAATGGTGTTTATACAAATAATCGTGGTAACAATTGTGGATTACAGGGTCACGTATAAAATGCCGCGTTACAGCACTGAGGAAGCCTAAGAGGGGCGAAAATATCAGATCGACCAAACGTGGATACGTATCACAAGCAAAATGTTTTAGGGTAGCCCACACAACACACTGATTAAGAAATGTTCCATGCCAGAAAAAATCTCTGCTGCATTAGGACTGGTGTAAAGGATTCAAGTTAACCCCCGTTTCAAATTACCCCCCGGTAACTTGAAACCGGTTTCAGATTACCGGGGGGGGGGGGGTAGTTTTAAACCGGTTTCAAGTTACCCTCTCAGTTTTCAAGTTACCCCCTCATCAGAATGATAAATAATTCGTGTGACATCGCAAATATGTATCATACATTTATTGCTGGCTTCGCAGCAGTAGGAAAAGTAGTTTAATTTTGTATTTAAGACCAAAAGTATTGTATTAGTGAATAATATGACACGTTGAAAGTCACAGACTGTAATTTAAGGTTTTGTGATAAAGGCGGGTAAAATTTTATTTTATTTCAGTGTTCGTGTGATTGTCGATATTTTCGTATTTAAGACCTAACGTGTCATATAATTAACTAATACACGATATTTGAAGTTACAGACTGTCATTTAAGGTTTAGTGATAACGGTGAGATAAAACTTCATTTTATACCAGTGTGCGCGTGATTGTCGAGATTTATTTTATTATTTTTTTTATTTTTTTTTTTTTTTGTTATCTCCAGTAGATTCCATTCATGTGTTTTAGGTGCATGAGCTTCGGGCGGCAATATGCCTGGAGAAATTGACGCAAAAAACATTCAGAATAAATGGTGTTGATTATTTTATTATTTATACAAATGCATATATATATATATATATATATATATATATATATATATATATATATATATATATGTATGTATGTATATATATATATATATATATATATATATATATATATATATGTATGTATATATACACACATATATATATATATATATATATATATATATATATATATGTATATATATATATATATATATATATATATATATATATATATATATATATATTCACACATCTTTTGAACAAGGGTAGCCAACGCGCAGCTTAAGGTGTCAATCACCAAAACTCATTTGTGGCGGTGCCGATTCTCCTTAATCCCGATGCTTTCGCTTCACTAAGACAAGGGAAGGAAAATGACAAATTAGGAGATATGACATACACGTTGCCACTGGGTCAGTTCACTTAGACCTTTGGTCAAATCCTATTAA
>NC_090750.1:50903335-50905133 GCF_036898095.1 Palaemon carinicauda | reverse complement strand
AAAAAAGCGTCTCTCTCTCTCTCTCTCTCTCTCTCTCTCTCTCTCTCTCTCTCTCTCTCTCTCTCTCCTCTCTCTCTCTCTCTCTCTCTCTCTCTCTCAGAACTTTTTATGAATATGTAGAATTGAAGAGTTCTTCATTAAGTTTAAAATCTTATTGTCAGTAACAATGAACCACTCAAATATAATCCTCTTTTTGAACACTTGATATTATTATCTCGTACCAAATTAAAAAGGTTTCATATATTTTGGCTGTGTAATTTTCATAATTGTCAAAAATATATATATATAAAAAGACGATTCTCACAATTCTAGTGAATAATAACTGTATTTATACTATCGTGTTTTTAAGGAAAGTGAGTCATCAATTTCCTACATCCCTTCAAGTCAATTCCTTCAAAATCCCTGACGCAGAAGGCATGTTTCGCCTTTCAAATGCAAATAGCGGAAGTCGGGACCCTTCAATTTACAATGTGGATATTGTGTTTCGGTTGAAAGAATGCACCAGCTGCAGCATAATGCCATAAATTGCATTGTTGTTGGGATTTTGTAGCCCATGTTGTTAACTGTCCACTATTGTCTATTCTAGTTAACAGATTCTCTTGGGATTGGACATTATCTAGCGGCAAAATATTTGCCTTTGGAGTCCACCTAATTATATATATATATATATATATATATATATATATATATATATATATATATATATATATATATATATATATATATATATATGATACATATCACCGACAGACGCCAGTATAAGGTGTGATCCTAAGTAAGGTGTAACATTCGTAATTTATGAATATTTAATATATGGATGATGGATATGGAATACAGATAATGATTCATTAGAGCAAGTTCTAGAAGTATTTTACCCGAGGAAGAGACCATCATATGATTTCCCTACATGTATCATTAGATACTCCACTATGTCTACACAAAACTAGTGGCGGCAGACAAGATTAGAAATGAAAAAAAAAAGAACGAACCTCATAACATATATATTTTCTGTGAAAGGTAGCTGTTGGTGATTCCGATCAGGGGTATAGGCAAGGGTCCTTGCAGCAAAGACGAAAGAGGTCATTCCACAGTCAAAAGAATGCTCGTTCACAATATATTGCTGCTGAAGGATAAATAGCCATTCCCCATTTAGTTTCCCGAATTTATGGTAGCTTCGGATCTAAGGTCGTTAGATGTCCAAGGAAGTTGCAAATGCAATCGTGAATTCAAACATGCATAAATAGATCATAGCATTTTTAATACATTAATCAAACTTTACGAATTTCTTACCTAGTTTAACAAATCCTTATATACAAGAATGTATATATATATATATATATATATATATATATATATATATATATATATATATATATATATATATATATATATATCATCTCCTACGTTTACTGACGCATAAGACATTGGTTAGATCTCGCCAATCGTCTCTACCTTGAGCTATTAAATCAATACTTCTCCAATCGTCATCTCCTGCTTCACGCTTCAGAGTCCTAACCCATGTAGGTCTGGGTCTTCCAACTCTTCTAGTGCCTTGTGGGAACCAGTTAAAAGTTTGGTGAACTAATTCCTCTTGGGGAGTGCGAAGAGCATGACCAAACCATTTCCATCTGCCCCTCACCATGATCTCAATCACATATGACACTCGTGTAATCTCTCTTATAGTTTTATTACTAATTCGGTCTTGCCATTTAACTCCCAATATTCTTCTGAGGGCTTTGTTCTTAATTCTAAGAAACCTGTTGGATATTGCTTCATTGTCATACCACAACTCATGACC
>NC_090750.1:50873335-50895835 GCF_036898095.1 Palaemon carinicauda | reverse complement strand
ATTATAAATATCGTCAAAGGGTAGGTCACACAGAACAAGAATGCCGGTACAAAGATGAGAAAAATAATAAGCCTAAGGAAAACACTCCTCAAAATAACTCTCAGGCACAGGAAAAGGATAACTCATATCCTACAAATAGCACAAAATCAAATAAGGTACCATAAAGTGACTAGCAGAGCATTAAGGTAGTCCGGAAAATAGGGAAACGATGGATTCCAGGAAGGATATTGTCGGTAACCGAGGCTCATCCAAGCAGCATAATCCTCTTTCAGACAACATGTATTACCAACAATAAATATCAAGATAAAAAGGGAAGAATGTCTCTATTTGTTAGATTTAGTTATTAGTGTTAAAATTATATGGCTCAATACATTCACTGATTATTTAGATGCTCTTGCCTCCACTATAAGGGGGGGGGGCACTATAGTTAAGGGAATAACCGGCCACCAAATAAAGAATGTAGAAAATATAGATTTAAACATTGAATTGTTAGCAAAGAAATTGCGCAGTGTTTCTTTTATTATTAAATGAAGTAGAATTTCCCGCTAAAGCTTAGATTGACTTTTAAACGTTGAAAATTATAGTTAATTTTTATCGTAAGGACAAAAGGTTATAAGTAAATAGTCATGAAGTATATTTTCAACTTATCGAAGACAAGTGTGCTACAAGTCTGGCCAATTTGCAGGAGACCGCTACGATAGTTGGAACAAACTCCGAACAAGTAAAGGAAATGGAAATCATTATATATTCAGAAGGTAATAATAATCTGATTAGAGACATTCAATTGAAAAAGATTATATTTCCAGGTACATATGAATATCACGCCGAATGACGTCGGGGCACAAATTATTGGAATAATTGGAATTCTGGAATTAAAAAAAAGAAAATTATGGCAGAATAATAAAAAGATCATTGGTTCATTTTCTCGGTAATTTTCGGTATGGACAGGAAAATGATTGACGGAAAATTATTTAATATGATTTTTTTCCAGAAATTGTATACATGCTTATTACGTTCGAGACGAATAATCAGACCTTCCTTACCTTTAGTCACCATTGATATATCTAAATTAATTTAGCTATTAGAATATTAATAATATTTGCCTATAATGTATAGAATTACAGATATATTATAACGTTGCTTTGTTGTCGTAACGACAAAACTATAAGTTTAAATGTAGACACATGAAAACGTGGTTTGTTGAAAAGTTACACTGTAACCATTATTCTCCTCTTTCTTTCAATTCTTGACATTGGTTTTCTCTCTCTCTCTCTCTCTCTCTCTCTCTCTCTCTCTCTCTCTCTCTCTCTCCTGAAATCACATATGAAATTAGACTATACATCAATATAGTGGGATCCGGGTTACTATGTGGACATGAGACACAGTATGACAATGAAACAATCCCCACGAGATTTAGTAGGTTTAAAAATAAAGCCTGTAGAAGGATATTGGGAGTTGAAGGGCGGGAATCTTTTAGAAATGAAACTATAAGAGAAATGAATCCAGTGTCAGATGTGAATGAGATCATGGTGAGTGGTAGACGGATATGGTTTGGTCATGGTCTTCGCAATCCCCAAGAAAGATTAGTTCACCAAACGTTGAGTTGGGCTTCACAAGGCACTAGAAGAGTTGGGAGACCGAGGCCTACATGGCTTAAGTGTGAGATGATGAATGCAGAGGAATTGTATTAAAAGTTCAAGATAATGACGACTGGCGAAATTTAACCGAGGCCTTTTTCGTCAATAGACGTAGGAGGTAAGGATGATGATGAAAATTATATATATATATATATATATATATATATATATATATATATATATGTGTGTGTGTGTGTGTGTTTGTATGTATGTATGTATATATATACTGTGTATATATATATAAATATATTATATATATACATATGTATATATATATATATATATATATATATATATATATATATACATATATATATACAGAATATATATATATATATATATATATATATATATATATATATATAGATAGATATATTCATATATATATATATATATATATATATATATATATATATATATATATGTGTGTGTGTGTGTGTGTGTGTGTGTGTGTGTGTGTGTGTGTGTGTGTGTGTGTGTGTAACATTCTAATCAGCTTTTAGCCCTCAAAAGGCGTAAATGTCATTTTATGAACAGTTCAGTTTTGCTATGCTTCTGAATCTAATATACTAATGCATAACTTTACTAACAGCATTGTAATTACATCACGCATGTATCATTCACATATTTTTCCCTCTCTGTGTGTAATATTGTTATAAACCATCAGTTTATTTCAAAGAGGTGCGTGATAGTACTACGGGTAGTTGATCACTGACCGCAACACACCTCTTCATGTGCAGCAAATCATTGCAAGCCACTGCTTATGCCACCTTACATAGGCCCATTCATTTTCTTACATCATACATCATGCATGTGTGTTTTGGTGAGGGGGGGGGGGGGAATGCTTTGTTTGTGCAACAAGAAATGTACATACGAACTAAAGAAAAATTTTCCTTTTTTCCTTTCACGTAACGGATTCTAACCAAATTGAATGACAAACGCAATTACAAGTAACACATACTAATTGCACATTTATTTGTCTTACTATTAATATATTGTCAATTTCTAAACCAAACTCTGTACTAGGTACCAATCTAACTATAATGTCTTTCAGACTGCAAGCAACACTCAACCTAAATGACAAATGTCTTTGAATGTACGCAGAATATTTTCAACCTAATGTGTTCCTTTGGGTGTCATATGAATTTCTGTGTTATTTGCTAAATAGGGTTAGTAATTCGGTGACTGGCTGCCTTAGAGTTCTTATCGCTCTCAGTAACGTGACTATCTAAATCTAAACTGTGTTGAAACCCCTTGGCCTCGTTTGGGGATAAAGCCATTATGGAAGCTAGATCAAGGAAGGGTGATGGATGACGTATCCCTGATGAAAGAAATATCGATGTGCTACTATGATGTATTTTGAATTATTTTTATATTGATATTTTTTTGGTATCGTATTTATTGACTTATGGTGGTTAATGGAAGGGAGGACAAAATGCACCAATGTTAGCATTTGAGGAATTCTTCTAAAAGTCTAAAAAATTGATCTCAATATTTAAAATATAAAACGGAAAAGTAATGCACATATTGAGTAATATAAATCATATTGCTGGAAGCCATTTCATTCCACTTCATTTGTGCAAACAAAGTGATCCTGAAATGTAAACTTTAGTAGCATCAAATATGTTTAATTCTTGCTGTACTAAGCTGCCACCTAAACTTCAAAATTTTGTGGGCATGCATACAAATGGAAACAGGTGTCCTGAATGATATACAATATTCAGTGTTAGCGTTATCATTTGCCTGTGTATCTCACAGAGAGAGAATGGGAAATACATCGACAGTAAGCGATTAGTCATTTGCATGGACCATATTTCTCTGGAGTACACCTTCACTCGAGAGTCCGATGCCTGGTCTACCTGTCAAGGCTGACACCTCTCCATCGTGGACGAATACAATTGCACCCTTCAACACATCTCTGGGAAAATGCATTCTGTAGCCAAGGACATGTCAAGATACACATTGCCGCCATTCACCTGCAATTAGATTACAATGCCTTTGCAGAAGCCCAACAACGATCTGGAGTACCAAGCCTGTAGGACATCCTGCACATCCGTTCGTTGGGTGGACGTCCCAATCAATGACTTCATCGCCACCCTCCTCCGTGATGTCAGTACTGGTATATCAAGCCCACGGATACTTTCTCCCATGAGCTGATAGAAGTTCGATTTCCTTCAAAACATTTACATCCCTCTCTCTGATCCACTGTACAGCTACTGAAGATAAAGTTCATTTGGCATGGCATTACTAAGGATGCCAATGATTTGGTCCACGCCTCTACTTTATGCCTAAACTCAAAAGTACATCAACGCAAGAATTTATGAGTGGGTACCTTTCCTCAAACTCAGCAATGGTTTTGCCCAAAAAATATTAACGTTGTTATTCCCCTACCCACATCTCAAGTACATCGTTACCTATTTCACGTCACTGACCGCTCCACTCGTTGGCCTGAAGCTATTCCCAATATAATGGCAGCAACAGCTTCATATACTTTTGCTTCACTCTCAGGGAGCATATCGATATTTTATATCCCTGAGCATATTACCTTTGACAGGGGTGCCACCTTCATCTCTCGATTGTCGTCATCATTAGAAAATCTCCTGACCATCGACTTGCTTCAGACAATCCATTAGTCGTTCCATCTTTTTTTTATTTTTTTCATCTACAGCCTCCTCTGGTAATCTCCAGGGCCTACGTCCCGTTGTGGGAAAATTTATTCCTTGCTGCCACACTTATATGCCTCCTTACCTGAGCCCTTTCCTCGTAATCCATAGTACACTGAAGCATTTCTGCATCAACATTCGTGGAAAGAAGATTGGGTCTCAGTTAATCACCTAAAACCTGCATATCCCTTGTCAGACAACTCACCAACACTACTGTACGCCTCTTAAGAGCAGGGCCCACTATTTCACGTATGTCATTCTTATGAGAGGAGCAATGTACCTCTAGTGTTTCCTACACTCTCGCACATAGTAGCGGTTTTTCTTTTTCATGTTATCACTCGCTCTTCCCTGGTGATTTAATAAACCAATCTGTGTAAACCTGATAAATCATATTTAATTTTTTGGGTTTAATTTTTGTGACCTTGCTTGATTGTGAAAATAAGTCCCAGAACTTGGCCGCCAAGGTTAAATCTCCATTCACCTTCCAAAAAACTTCAGTATTCCCTTTTTTTCATCATCCAGAAAATAAATACACTGCCAAAAATTACCAAAAAATGAAATCACTTTGCATCTGGAGGTGACATTATTCTTATGGCACATGTTGAGTATGTATAAAAGAAGATATTTACAAAAGACTAGATGTAGTCAAACAATTTTCATATTAAAGATAGAGTAACCTGCAAAAGTATAGAATAGACATAAATATTTATAACATTTATGGAACAATGAAATATTTGTAAATAAGAAAAAAATACAGAGCAGCTAAGAAGTCAGAGAAATAATTGTAATTTTCATAGTTATAAATTCATGATTTAAGGATCACAATGGGGAAAAAACCATTCAAAAGATTAGAAATGACATCTTATTCTTGTATGATAGTTGACGTCAACAAAAGTACACCATTCATAGAGCAGGTATTTAACAGTGAGGCGCTAAAAGAACACTGGCAATACGTTAAGCTATTAAGAATCTCATAAAATTCTTCTTAGTGTTATATGAAAAGTAAAATGGATCAAAGCAACCTTTAAATGTCCCTGATAAGCCTCGTAAGGTATCAATATTAGCTTTAAGTCATGATATATTACAGAGGCAGATAAATCTATAGCTTCCTGTGTTCATTAAAGATATTTTCTTCACAGCTTTATCAGGCATGTCAATGAAAGTAGTAATACTCAAGAATAGAAAAGACTAATATATCTATAGACTTTGCTCTCCCTATAATTGCATTTACCGACAAAAAACAAAATGCGTTCTAGAGAGTTCAAATTCTCTTAAAACTAGAATTCCAGAAACGATTTTATTTTTTTTTTTAAGTTGCCAATTTTGTCATCATCTTTTTAGATGCAGTTTTGACATTTACATATTTGTGCATCACTTTGGATATTAATTTGTTAACCATAGTCAAAATATGAAATTACATATACTATGATTAATATTATCGTTACGAGTGTCATTATAAAGTGTGGTTTTAACAAACAGATTAATTCAAAATATTCCATGGAGTTAAAATTTCCCGATTTTTACTATTTCTTCCAGTGTTAGAAAAAAAGATATATGAGAAAATTTTACCAAATTTACCCAAAGTTATCACGAAAAAAAGAAAATATTAAATCAGATGTGAGATTACAATACCAACTTTTATAGGAAGTAGGTTTGACAGGGTTCCAGCCACCCGTTGAAATACTACTGCTAGAAAGTTATTGGATCCTTTGCATTTTTCTCTGGTTATGGTTCATTTTTCTTTGCCTACACATTCTCGTCTTTCCTCATACAACTAACAAAGAGATATTAGTTCAATTATTTTTCTCTTAAGAGGCTAATTATTGTACTCTAACTGTCCAGTAAGAGTCGAATACACTCTTTAGCTATGGTATGCAGCTCTGCTAAGAGAACGACACTCCAAAATCAAACCATTGTTCTCTAGTCTTGGGTAGTGCCATAGCCTCTGTAGCATGGTCTTCTACTGTCTTGGGTTAGAGTTATTTTGCTTGAGGGCACGCTCGAGCACACCATCTTATATCCCCTCCCCCCCACCAATGATGTAATGGGCAGGCTTACAAGAAGGAACATGGATGCCTGGTGGTCTATCAATAATTTGTCTTTTCCTTAACTTTTCTTTTTCTGCTCAAAACCATCATTACTGTCCTCTCTTCAGTTGAAGTGGCTATCCTGGAGGGTATTTAGCCTTGCATGGTGTCTCGGCTCTGCCTTGTTGGCCAGTTTTTTCGACTTTTTTTTTTTCTATAGTCGATGGGTATGATCAATCACTTTAATCATATTTCCTTAAAACAGATACTTTTTGTTATCATTCTTGTTGATTTAGTTGTTAGATATGATGTATAGTTTTTAATTACCATCAATTCTTATGCTGTCTGGAGACATTTAGCGAAATCATGGACCAGTAAGTCCTAGTTTCCGTCAATGTCGTGTACTGTGCTCTACAATATTCCCAGTCTTCATGAAAATATTCAAGATTTTACAGTTGCGTCCGGACAGTATGATATTCTTTTATTCTCAGCAACGTTTGTTTTTTATATGACGCATTCAACTGATCTTCTTATAATTGGTTTTAAGAATCCAATAATTTTGAAAAGTGATTCCATTTTTAGGGGAAGGGGAATGGCGGTTTATATTAGGACTGCTGCTATGGTTGTAGATGTCACGGGATTCTGGTTATAAATGTTTGTGGTAGGCATAACAACATCTATTTATGTTTGACCTACTAGACATGGATGATTCTATCTTTGATTGTCTTCTTGCCATTATGGTTAAGATACAAGACAATGATAGAAAGGTCTCTTTTGTCTATGTTGGTGATTTCGATACTCAACATAGGGAGAGGTAAAATTCTGTTTATCCTTCCAATAGCCATACTTCAAGAGCTGTAGAATTTGCCTCTGATTCAGGCTGTGAGCAAAGCATTAGTGAAGCTACTCAAAGGTCTGGGAACTGATTGGGCTTCACATACAACTCCCATGGCGTTATAACAAGTAATGTGGTTTCTCTAGTTGGGACATCTGATCATGCCTTGATTTAATTAGTAGTGGAGACTAAGTAGCCTGTCACTGATATATCATTCTCGTGTAAGATTTATATGAAATTTCAAGCCGACTGGAACGGGATTTTGAGTGATCTTTTGGGGTTTGAATTTGTCACAATTGTATGGTATTGCTGACCTTATACCTTTAAATGAGAATATAGTCAACATAATTGATAGGTGTATCCCTTTTCATATGATAAGATACCGAGTGAAGGACAAACCTTTGTTCAATGGTGATTGCAGACGTGTTTATTTGCAGAAGCAGAAGACCTTTCATCTTTGGAAGAGTAACAGATCAGATTTGACTTGGAATAACTATACTCAGATTAGAGCTTTTACTCAGAGAGTTTTGACTCAACTGGTAAGGAAGACCGTTTGAGCATAAAAGAACACCTTTCTGGTACAACCTAGTAACATAAGTGGTGGACTCTCCTTAAATCTGTAATCTTTTATTTCTAGAGAAAACAGTTCCTCCTTTACTTAAACGAGATGGCTATGTCACTCACCGTCCAAATGAAAAGACTACCCTTTAGGCTGATATGTTTGAAAGTAAACAGACTAATAAAAAACTTGATCTACCTTATTCTTGCTTAACTGAGGCTAAACTCGTGAAATTAAAGCTCTCTTGATGGACCTTGATGCTTTTGGAGGTGTAGACCCAAATGGTATTTTTCCTTTATTTATAAAGACTGCAAATTTCTTAGCACCAAAGTTATCTGCAATTTGCGCAAGTTAGCAGAATGACGAGCTTTTAGAACTCGTTGGAGAATGAGTAATTTTACAACACTATGTGAATGTGTTTGTGATCAATATCCATAACTCCCATATTTTCTAAAGGTTTTGAACTTCTTTTGGCAAAACGTCTTAATAAATTTGCTGGAAGTAATCATGTGGTCCCCCTCTTACAATCTCCAATGCTGTACATAAAGTCCTTGATTGTGGTCAGGAACTTCGTATAATTCGCAATAAATTTAGTGCTACCTTTGACCGTGTTAATCATGAGGCCATTGTTTTCAAAATCAAACACTTGAGAATGGGTGGGTTGTTGCTTAGCATCATTAATGAATTTTTATGTAATAGATCTCAAAGAGTTGTTGTTGATGGCCACCATAGTGAGTATAGGAATGTGATATCTGTTGTTCCACAGGGTAGTGTTCCTGACCCATTACTTTTCATACTATTATACACATGACATGTGGTTTGGCCTAGAAAACAATCTTGTTGCATGTGCACATGATGCTACACTCTTTGCATTAATTCCCTCTCCTGAATGTAGATCTGGTATTGTTGAATCCATCAATAGAAATCTAGATAAAATTAGTGCATGGTGCAAGTTATGGGGCATGAAGTTGAATCCTAACAAAACTCAAAGTATGATTGTAAGTAGATCAAGGACAGTGGATCCTCAACATCCAGATCTCAGTACTGATGATGTTTTTTTTTTTTTTTAACTCTGTATATGTCTTTCTAAATTTTAGGTGTGATTCTTGACAGCTAATTACTTTTGAGAAAAACATTAGGTGTGTGTCTTCTTCAATTGCACAAAAAAATTGTCATATTAAAAAAGATTTTTATGATTTTCGGTGATCAATCTATTCTGAAGAAGTGTTTTGTTTCTTTCATTACACCTTGTTTTGAGTTTTGTACTCCTGTCTATTCTGCAGCTATTGATTTTAATCTTAATTTCTTGGACAGGAACTTACGGTGTATTTAATTTCTTATTCCTGTTCTAGTTATTAATCTCTGGCACTGTCGTTCAATTAGTTCGTTATGCCTGTTGCAAAAGATTAGTCATAATTCTGATCATCCTTTACATTCAGATCTTCCCGGACAGTTCCATCCTGTTTGTAATACTAGGCGTGCCGTTAATTCTAATAGTCAGGCCTTCTCCATCATGAGGCTAAATACACAGTATTCCAGAAGTTTTATTCCGGCTGTGACCAAGTTGTGGAATGATCTTCCTAATCGGGTAGTTCAATCGGTAAAACTTCAAAAGTTCAAAGTTCTAGGAAATTTTTTTCTGGGAACAGGCTGACATAAGTCTTACATAGTTTATGTATGGCATATCTGTTTTAATGATGTTACTGTTTTTAAAATATTACATTGGTAATTTTTTCTCGTATCCCTTATTTATTTCCTAATTTCCTTTCCTTGCTGGGCTAATTTTTCCTGTTGGAGCCCTTTCGATTATAAGCATACGCCTTTTCCAACCATTATTGGAGATTAGCTAATAATAATAATAATAATAATAATAATAATAATAATAATAATAATAATAATAATAATAATAATAATAAAAATAATAATAATAATGATTTAATAAATTCTATGTAAAGTCTTGGAATTCTTTATATTCAGAGAGGTGTATATGAAGTTAGCGATACATTTTGCAGAACAGTTGAAATTAATTATATTGTCTATTTCATAGATTTAATCATAGGATTAATTTGCCAGCCTAAGACATCCCCATTAGAGTTGGCCAAGTACGTTATACAATTTTCCTTAACAAAGAAAGGAACCAAGAACTTTCTTATAGAGATTAAGTATAAAAATCAATACAATTTGACGCTACATGGATGGTTTTGCATACTCCCTGTACAAAATTAGTTTATTTGACACTCTCGTGTTTGCATTGTTATACTGCAAGCCTTAGAAAGAATGATTTAATTTGCATGTATAATCGCATTTAAACATGGGAGCAAAAGCTGCTTCATAATTATGCTAATGCTATGGATTACAGGTGTTCATTCGAAACGGGTTTAAAGATTGGACGTTACATTTTTCCGATTTTTTGTATTCCCAATAACTTGATTCAGCCTTTAGCAAATTTTTTTTTTTTTGGCTATCATAAAGTTTTACCCAGCTTAATTAGGAAAAACGTATGTTAATGAAAAAAATTTTTAGTACATAATTTACTATTAAACCAGTAATTTATGCACAGTTGGCCGTAAAATATGCATAAATAAAGTGATCATAATACCATGTAATGATTTTTATGGACACCGGTTTTTAGAAATATCAAAAACAAAAACGTTGCTCTGTGATTTTAATATTAATAACGAAGATTTGGTATAGGTACCTTTGATATATAGAGTAGTATTCGATCATATTAGAATTTTTTTGTACTTCTAATTAAAGATATGGGCATCGTGAAAAAGTATTTTTGTCTTTAGTCAATTTTTATCCCTGTGATATCACGTTCTATATAAATGATATGGTCGAGTCATTTAAAAAAAAAAAAAAAAAAAAAAAAAAAAAAAAAAAAAAATAATAATAATAATAATAATAATAATAATAATAATTTGTTGACACACAACACCCTGTTTCTGACTTTTTCTAACAAAACATTTTATGACTCCAAGTTGGCTATACTTACTTAAGCTTCATTATATATGACAGGGCGTTCACTTATCTGCATATTTCCCTTTTTGTTTGTCAGAATATAAATGTTTATGTTCATTAAATATATAAAATATTTGAAATACATCTTACCAATACTGTCTACTATCTTTTTAGAAGATTAATGCTTTTTCTTGCTGATATAAGTTAGAATTGCTTCCTTTTGGTGGAGTCTGGTGTTCCTCCACTAACGTATATTCCATGTTTAATTCCTTGGTAAATATTCATGACGTAGACTTTAAGTCATAAATCATTTAATTGTCCAGTTGATTTTAAAATTGGTGCAGTAAAGCTAATACATGATGATGCATTGAAGAATTTATCTCGTATTTGGGTGTACCTTCTGAATTATGAGAGGATGAGGTGGAAATAGTAGAAGAGTTACTCCACTCTTTCCAATTTCTATTTGGATTATAAACCTAGGGCATGGTATCAAATAATTCAGCAACATTTGGAATCACGAAGATCGTCTCATGAAGTAGGAAGTTTATCCCAAACATAAGTGATTCAAATGGAAAGAAGTAAAAGATCAACCAGTAATTGTAAGGACATAAACAAACGTTTATAGCTTACAGTATATTCAGGCGTTATAATCCTGACTATGAAATAAACCATCCTAAATCCACTGCATATAACTTGCGTATTTCTGAAGTTGCTATATAGTATCGAAACATGTCGTATAACCTATATATATATATATATATATATATATATATATATATATATATATATATATATATATATATATATATATAAAATGAGATTTTATTGAAATATAAGGTTCTTTACACGCACACATAAATATATATATATATATATATATATATATATATATATATATATATATATATATATATATATATATATATATATGTGTGTGTGTGTGTGTGTGTGTGTGTGTGTGTCGGATAGGTTATGATTCTTTTTTTAGAAAATTAATATAAGGCATAGTGAGGCTTCATAAATCATATTTTCCCTTGATTCATAGAGAAGTGAAAGGGGAATTACCATTCGGTATTAGTGTCCTCTCCAAGATAATTTTTTTAGGCAAGTTATTTGGACGGACCATTTTTCCGCAATCTTAAAAGAAACTATTAAACTCAGACAAAACTGATCGGTAAATGTTGATTACAGCACACAAATGGAAGTAACTTCGTGTATTATATGAATATATATATACTTCCCTAAGGATAGAAAATAGAAAAGTAACCGAATGACACTAAGATGGGTTTCAGAATAAAATTGCTGTGAATAGATAAGAAAAAAAAAAAATTCTCTTTTAAATGAAGGTATAGATAAATGATTTTTTATTATGTATAGAGAATAGTCAATTACTCATTTAATGATGTGCTGTTCTAGTCGATTTAGGCTGATAACCTTTCACTATTAATCAAAGTATTATAAGTAAACCAGTCATAGATCTCTCCTAGGTGTTTTTTTTAGACTATATGCAAAATTTAATCTAGCATCCTTTGGTTAAATTTGTGAAGAAGTTTTATAAAACCTTATACTCCATTAAAAGACGTGTCTTTAAGATCTTAATTCCTACGTCAGATCCTTGAAGATGCGTACAGCGGAGTATAAACATCCTGTCAAAAGAAAAGATATGTAATCAAAATCGAAATTTCACTTACGGAAAAAATAAGCAAAATCTCAGTGAAAAAAAAAAAATAACGAAGAGAGATTTAATTTTAATTTTGAATTATCGCCGCTGAGTTTTATTCATTATGAAGATATATTTTCTATCTTTTAGAGTAGTATAATAGTAGTATAATTATTGTTTGCATATATCCCAAACACCGGGAAAAAAATGTTTGCTATTGGAATGTGAGAGAATTATGATGACGGAGAGCGAGTTTATTAACGCTTTCATTGCAAATTCAAAATTAATTCCTTTAACAGATGCCATATCTGTCTAGATTGTAGGAGTCCTTTATACCATCCGGAATATATATCAGCTGTTGAGTGACAACAGAGCGTACCACTTACAGTGGTATTGTACCATTTTCATTATTCGTTTATTTATGTCTGAATAAATTTACTCTTCGTTCAAGAGAGATACACAGAATGCACTTTTCCAATTTTGATATGAATGTTTCAAAATCGATCGAAAAATTAGACGTCTATCATATTTGTTATGACCCTCCTGTCATGTATTTTGGTGGAGTATAATGTTTTCTAAGACTTCTTGAAAGATTTTATACGCGAATGTTTAATTTGATTTTGTTTCCAGTCAGAGTTTTCTTTATATCTATCACTTTCACTAACAATGAAAGATTAGCTGTTTTAAGCGAAATGAATAACAGGTCATTTAACAATTAATTGAATAGTTTGTCTACTTAACGTTTCAATAATAGTTTTAACATTATACAAAATCATTACCTAGTAGAATTAGATATGCAAATGATTATATCTATACTCACAGTAAAAAACGAAACCACTAACTTGCTTATTCTTCTTATTTGGCAACAATCTTATCCTGAAACCGCCTTAGTTTCATTCGGTTACTTTACATGTGATTTTCTTTAGGGGGATTACTTGAACTGGAATTTTGGATATTGATATTATAAATAGAGTTACTTGCATCCATTTCTTACATATTTTCTTTTGTTCAATAGGTTGAATTGAGATTGCATTCAAATAATTTCCCCAAATAACTCCCCTAAAACATTCACGGAGACGGGCAAGTCATACCAATGTTAACTCAAGTTTCATTATCTATAATCCGAATGATGATATAGTTTACGAACTGTAAATATTCTAAAGCCTGAGTACGCCTCATATTTTTTTTTAAAAAATAAATAAATACATAGAAAAAAAAAATCAAGAACTTTCAGGGAGCATTTTCTAATTTCCCCGTTGTGTCACTTATTCCTTTAAAATCTATATAAATTTAGGTCACATTTAACATGATCTACCATATATAATTCAAACTGTTAACAACTTAGCTTCTCCCTGCGTTTGTTAGCTCAAATAAATATCAGCCTTATTTAGACACTTGGTTTTTAATGATTGTAGTTTTTGGTTACATAAAAAATTACCTAAGATTGATCTCATTTTGAACAAATTATAAATTATTGTCTCTTACTAAATACCTCTATAAACTGACCACAACAAAACGGGATTTAGATAGATATTATTCAAGGTGTAATGCACAATTCGAATATCGGAGTTACGCTTGACCCATATTTTCCGCAATTGTGAATTATGAAGTCAATTACGATTAGAAAATGCAAAATTATTCTCTAGAAATTATTGCAGAGAAGGATATAAGGACATCAGTCATGTTTTTGGGACATATCTCTTTAGAATACACAAACAAAAACATAACATCTGCGAGGTCATGCACAAGCGATGAAACGGAGATCATCGAAAAATTTGATTTAATAACGGATTGATAATTAACGATTTCTTGTAGCATTACAGCTCTTCTTGCTGTAAATTATAATAATATTCTTCCATTGGTTTAACAGAATAATATACATTATCAATCTGTATATTCTTTGATGTTCTATCAATTAAGTGTCTTGATATACATAAAAGCGATATCCTCTGCATCTTCAAACGGAAAAAAATAAAAAAGACTGGCTTGTGGGAAACCACATCTGAAAATATCTATATCATAAAGCCACATTTTATTAGAGAGAAAAAAAATATGAAATATTAAAATGAGTCCTGGGTGACTTAATTTATTAATTTTTCTTTTTTTTAGATAAAAACCTTCACTAATCACTTTATATATTTATACTCCTGAGAATTGATACTACACATACAAAAGAAAAAAAAAATCTAAAAATTTACTAGTATATTCTTGGAACTCGAAACCAGCCCATTTAACAGACACTGGTATTGTAGTACATTATTATTAGAAGTATATTAATAAAAAAAATTCCTTCAACAAAATATCACTAAATTGTTAAGCTCACGCTAAAAATATAGTGAAATGCCCATCTTTAAAGTGAACGAGGCATAGAGAAATGAACAATTTTTGAAACAGAGCAGATGACAAAATAGAAAGAACAAATGTTTGCAATATGCAGATACAACAAGAGGGATTTGGTTCGAATCCAATTAATAGAAGAGAGATTTCTGGTCTGATGCGTTTTTACATGCGTTATGGCTAAAAAATTCAAAGCGATATGCTGCAGGAGAAAATGAACTAGAGGAATGGAAAGTGGTGATTTTTTTTTTCAACAATTCATATACAGCCGTAACGTTATACACCTATATAATCATCTATACACACAAACACACACACACATACACACAAAGGCACACACACACACACACACGCATATATATATATATATATATATATATATATATATATATATATATATATATATATATATATATATATATATATATATATATATATATATATATATATATGTGTATGTATGTACTGGTTTATAGGGCTCGGCATTATTCCTCGAGTTGGTCCCTCTTTCATAACTTGTTCTCGCAAAACTCTTACCCTGACAGCATGGTGTACAGTCCTTAACAAGCTCGTATCATGATATTTCTTTACTCCGATATCATCTTATAATGTAAAAAGAAGAATATATATATATATATATATATATATATATATATATATATATATATATATATATATATATATATATATATATACTGTATATTCGTTACAACTCCTTACATATCAGACAGCAATTTTTTATCATTCTTAAACAAATAATAGAACAAGAGATGTGGTCTACTTTTGTATCTCCTTTCTTATTTGAAGTGTTCCCACCATCTTGTGTGTTGTTACTATTGCTGTACTTTCTGTATAGATATTTTCAATTCTTTTGAAATTAGATTCATATATTACTTGTCTTTAAAGGCTTTTCATTACTGCTTAACTTTACAGAGAATCAAAAGCTTTCTCATAGTCTTTAGATGCCATGCATAGAGGTTTGTCATAATGCATTGATGTAGTAGGAACTTTCCCTACTGGTAAAGCCCAACATAAGTATATATGCTTATTATTGGACGATTTTACTCGGTACACTCATACTTACGTCATTATAGCGGTAGATAGAACAGTACGGTACTCTTGCATTACTTAGAGGACGATGACCCCTGTAATTGGCACGCCAAGACTCACACAGCTAAGGTATCTATGAATATCGGTGAGACACACCTTTATTGCCATATACAGTCTTGACACATTCGCAACAATTGCCTAATTATTCAACTGAACAGGATCGATTATATTTGTTAAATCTGATATGGAGAGTTAGGAGCAACACTGAAAGTCTTTGAAATGAGGTGATGAAAAACACAGCTCAAAAATTTTGAATGTTACCATCTGAACACTTTCAAGTATACATACACGTGGTGCCGGAAATGTAAATTTCAAAAGTTTAAATTAAGCTGGATCCCTATATCCCTGCACATTGGAGTCGAAGTTGATGAGTAGGGATAAATCTCTTTTACAGTTCTCATTCCCTTTTCTGACATGTGTTAGAGATAAACTTGGTAAGGAATGTGTTATTATATGTTTACTTGATTATATTTGCAGAAAAAGAAGACAGGTGTATTTCATCAGTCAGCTGCCATATTAAGGATTTATTCAAGTGGCTCCTAATTGCAGGGACTGGGGTCGTTCCCGATGGATATGTGGCTTAGGGATTAACGTTCAGCCTCAGGGCAAAGCAGTTTATAGATAATGTTATAACATTTTGTTATTCATAGTTGTAATTAAAATGGAGGAAGATACAATATACTAAATTATTTTCTCGGGAAACGTCTATGGATCACCATGTACTATTACTGGTAATTTTGATGATGACGAACATTGATGGCTAATTTGTGATGGCAAACTTGCACGCTTTAGAAATTAATAAACGTTTATAATTCATGTTGATAGATATCTTCACAAATTAAATACTGTCAGCATTATAATGGAGGCAGAATGCTTTCCTTGCTGATGGCAACGGCAGTATAGCTTTGGTGGTAGCTCATTTAATAGGAGCCTATTTGTGGGTGGGATTGGTGTATAATTGTATCAACATTATTTATAGCATAAAGATACGAAGTGTGTCCCTGTGTCTCTTATATCCATAGGCTAGGGATATGCACGCATACACACACACAAGCAAACACACGAACACACACACACACACACACACACACAGAGTAGATGAAATCATGATGACGGGTAGAATGAGATGGTTTGGTCATTCTCTTCGCACCCCACAAGAGAGATTACTTCACCAAACGTTCAACTGGGCTCCACAAGGCACTAGAAGAGTTGGAAGATCAAGGCCTACATGCCTGAGGACTTTGAAGTGCAAAGTAGGAGATGATGAATGGAGAAGTATTGAATTAAAAGCTCAATATATAGACATCTGGCGAAATCTAATCGAGGCCGTTTGCGTCAATAGGCTAGGAGAAGATGATGATGAATATATATATATATATATATATATATATATATATATATATATATATATATATATATATATATGTATATATATATATATATATATATATATATATATATATATATATATATATATATATATATATATATATACTGGGTCTGTAGTCAATGGTTTTTGTAAGTATTTTCTATACAAATTCGTTGTTAAAGCAAAAGAAGTAAATGATGTGAATGTTGTCTTCATCTTTTTTATTGAGAAAAACTTTGGCTGGTTAAAGGACAATTTTAAAGAACATAGGCAGACAAACAGAGAAGATAACTTACATATAGGTTTTGAGGGAGCAAAATGAACACTTCTTTTTCAGTGAGAAAAAAAAGGGGGGGAAAAAAGTTAAGGTCTTTTTTATATCTGTAGTCCGCTTGAAATATGTTAAATGCTTTTCCTAGTATGGTTTTTGTACTGTAATGAATTTTATTGTATTTTCGCCTTGATCCTAATCGAACACTAATACCCAAAGGCTATTTCCACAAGTGTATAGCAGTTGGAACGAGGGTTGGATTTAAGAAATCCTATCATGAAACAAACTTTTGATTGCTACTTTCTTTGTTATTATCTGCTACAGTAATCGCCTTAAGTATCTATTTCAACTACTTTTAGTTTCTAGTTCTTTACTTTTTTTCTGTGTGTGATTAACGTATAATTGTGTGCTTTGTTTCCAAGACTTTTGCAACGTTCCAAATAGAGTGTATTAATACTAATATGGTAATTAATATTCATTGCTGGTCATACGAAGATAAATTGAATAAAGTAGTTTTTTTCTTCTTTTTAAAAAAAAAGATCAAGAGATTTTGTGTATAAATTCGTTATTTTTCTTTTAAAATTCTGCAGATATAATGCAATATGTACATAATTTTCCCTAAATAACGTTAGAATTGATACTACCACTTTTGTTAAAATTAATTCAAATAAAACACAACTGCTTTGTCATACGTTCCATAATCGAGAAGAGTAGGTACATCCTGCACTCCGACAAGTTGAAACCTAACTCTCTCATGAGGGAATAAACAGAGGTGCTTCTCTGCCGGACAATGACTAGTGTGGCTAGTTGACAATGGTTGTAATTATCCTGTGATGCATTTCACAGTACCTGCCAACTAGGAGTCGTTTTACTGTCCGTTGTTCTCAACCAAGACTGGTGTGTCGCGTCAGAAGACACATGGGAAGCATTTGTGATATCTGCCATGAGTGAGTTTGATATTAAATGTAAAGGAACCATACCTGGATAATATATTTAGCTGAATGTGTGTTGGATAGGTGAATAAAAAACTAGACTTTTTTATATTGTCTGAATTATGGTGTCGTCTTGACTGAAATATCTATGGTCACCTGGCCTAAAAGGATAAATTGTATTCTTCAGAATTTTCCTGTTATTATTCCACATTTTCTACTAGCTTGGTATAATTCATGACAGAAAAATTTCATTCCATTGCTTATCTATTTTAATTATTTCTTTCGTAAGGGATCAAAGACAAATAAAACACCATTAATTCACCTATATGACTAATGCCAATTACTCACTATGTATATGGAAAGGAGGAATATCTATAATCTAAATGTTTTGAAATTTACAACTCAAATACATCAGGATATTTGCATTTGGAGGCATTTATTATTTTTCTAAAAACAGGAAATGAAGATGAGTTCCGGTTAGTGGTGAAAAAAAAAAATAATATGGGAAGAAATTCCAAAATATATGTTTAACATTCTTATGAAGAAAAAAAAGAGAGAAAGATGAATATGGATAAGACACATTAAAAAAAAAAAAAAATTATCAATTAGTGTTTTTACGCTACTTAACTGAACAACAACAAATGTGTCCTTTTCTAGTCCACTGCAGGATAAAGGCTTCGGGTATGTCGATTCATGTGTAGTATTTGGTGAATTTTCATCACAAAACTGGCCAACGCGGATTGGTTATTGTGGGAGACTTTTGTGTGAACGCTCAAAGCAACCAACCTACTATGGGAGGCACTTACTAGAAAAAGCTTTGTGAACATGGAGATTCCTTCCAAAAAGTGGCGGTATCTCAACTTATAAAGGCTGATGATATATATATATATATATATATATATATATATATATATATATATATATATATATATATATATATATATATATATATATATATACATTTATCTATATATATACATTTATATATATATATATATATATATATATATATATATATATATATATATACATTTATCTATATATATATACATTTATATATATATATATATATATATATATATATATATATATATATATATATATATATATATATATATATATATATATATATATATATATATATCCTATGTGTATGCGCATTTGCATACACGCCACTTCCCTATCTCAGCCACAGGCATATAGGATTCGGATGGGGACCCCACCAATACCATTCAATAGTTCCCCTTTTATAAATCACGGCAATTGGGTTTGGGATAGACAAATCTGATTTGCCTAACTCGATTTTTATTCTCTTATTCAACGATTTCAAAGTAAATCCTATTGAGTGTGATGAATTCACGCTGATCATCCAAACAGGATTTTCGCCGTGGGATTTTTAAGCTCATAATTCCTCTTAGTCTACACGGTATTTAATTTTTTGTGGCCGTCATTTTTTCCCGATATATCATTAACCGTAATCATCCTATAAAGATTTACATTATTCAAGTGTAGTTGTCCCCAAAAATCTATTTTGGTTCCCCCTTCATATGTTTATTTATTCAATAATCTCTTCATTTATTCATATAATTTACTTATTTATTTATGCAATCATTTATTTTGTTGTGCATAATTATTCAATGATATGTTATTCTATTCTTGTATTTATCTTAAAGATGAAAGAATATGCATTCCTATTACTTTTTCCTTCTTAGGTTTGGGCAACTTACAAGTTAAAAAAGCTATACAGGCTTGATTCACTGACTATGGAGTTAATAAATCTGAATCACTTTCTACCTACAAAACAAAAACATTAACAAATCTCACATATTATATATAAGTTTAGTGATATGGCACATACAAACGCCCTTTCAGGAATAGAATGCCAAATGAGGAACAATTAGGATTTATTTTCAGACCCTTTCATCCTCTTCATATCATTATTATTATTATGATGATGACTATTATTATTATTATTATTATTATTATTATTATTATTATTATTATTATTTGGAATTCACAGTGTGAGCACATTGGACAATGTTTTTCTGTTCCCATTGATGTAACGGACCATATCCCAGTTGGCCTATCTAGTGATTCACTTACCAAGAATCAGTCCTTTAGCGAAGTTCATGAAAAGAGACCTATAATTGATAAAAGGAAGATCACTTTTTGATTGTTACTAAATAGCTTTGTTTTTAATTTTGCCTTCATTGCTGATCAGCAAACCTTTTTTTTTTTTTTTTAGAAAAGTTATTCGAGTTTTATATAAAAGCAATTCCTTTGGCAAAAAGTTTGATACGGATAAAAAAAATCTACTCCTTGGATTATTTCTTAATCTTAATCCTGAAGAATGTGTATAGTACGAAAGTATGTTGATATGTTTTCTACGTAGATCGAAACGCCTATACTAACTGAAGCTGTATCACCTGGGCAAAAACTTTTGAATGATCTGGTATTGAATAAATTCAATGATGGAGGGAAAGAAATCGGTTATTAACTGGGAGTGACTTGGTGAACTAGACCGAGTATCTTATCACTGCTGCGGCTTCTCTGGTTAGTAGTTAGTCACAATTTCTGTCTTATACATGTTTATGGGCACCCATATAAGTATCCTTTTTTTCCTTGATCTTGTCGATTGTGTTGAAATTTCAAATGTGAAAAAGAGGCTAAAAAGGCAGTGTAATAATTTCATAAATATATCTTCTCAAATCTTCAATGAAAATCGGTGATTATTTTTGCAATATTTTCCTGAACTATACAAAGTATCGATAGCTGTACCAAAATATCTTGCATTTGAATAGATTACATTCATTGGAAAATACAATTTCTGCAATATGTATTCCTTACTTAGCGTATATCAATTTAGCTTCCACCTTGTGAAAAAAAATAGCATTAAAAACAATGTAGTTTATAGATGTGTTATATTATACTAACGGCATACCAACTAACAGTTTTTAGTGTTTTTCTTTTTAGATTTCAGAATAGCTTTCGACACTGTGCCACATAGTATCCTATTAAATAAACCTGCTCACAAATGAGTTACGGGACATTGTCATGGATATTTGAAACCATATCATTAACAAAGGGTCTTGATCATACATTTCTTGTTCTCAATAGTAGACAATCTCTCATAAGCTAATGGATATCATTTTGCGAGTCTTTGCAAGAGGAAAATGTTCATAACTGATTGTTTAACATTATTCCCAGAAAGATTAAACAAGCTAAACTCATACTAAGCATTAATTTATCTCTCTCTCTCTCTCTCTCTCTCTCTCTCTCTCTCTCTCTCTCTCTCTCTCTCTCTCTCTCTCTCTTGAAGGTTTTCACTCATGAATCTCTCGGTCTGTTTCCGGCCACTCATCCATGCAGCACTATCCTTGGCAATCTGACCTGTTCCATTTCCTGTACATACACAGACCGTCTCCTTTGAATATCCTCCATTCTAATCAGAATTGTGTCCTCAACACCAGCCCTTTCTCTCACTCTCTCGTCCATAATTCTGCCCTCCTATCTTCGCCAAAGATTCTTCTCAGACATTTCACCTCTAAGGCTAATATCTTTTTCTCTCCTCTCTTCTTCAGTACCCAGCATTCAGCACCGTATATCACAGTGGGGATTACTATTGCTCTTAATATCCTGTTTTAAATTTAATGGATATATTTCTATCTTTCCAGATTCTTCTTATCCTTCCAAATCTTTCCTGGCTACTTGAGATTCGGGCTTGAATTGCTCTCTACATCTGTATATCTGCTGTAAAAAACCTTCCCAAATATTTAAAGTCATTGACCTGTTCCACTTGTCCCATTGGTAGTTGCATTTCTAATGCCTCTCTTTTTCGTCCAATTTTGATACTTTTGGTTGAGATTCGGGCTTGAATTGCTCTCTACATCTTTATATCTGCTGTAAAAAACCTTCCCAAATATTTAAAGTCATTGACCTGTTCCACTTGTCCCATTGGTAGTTGCATTTCTAATGCCTCTTTTTCGTCCAATTTTGATACTTTTGGTTGAGATTCGGGCTTGAATTGCTCTCTACATCTTTATATCTGCTGTAAAAAACCTTCCCAAATATTTAAAGTCATTGACCTGTTCCACTTGTCCCATTGGTAGTTGCATTTCTAATGCCTCTCTTTTTCGTCC
>NC_090750.1:50860835-50868335 GCF_036898095.1 Palaemon carinicauda | reverse complement strand
AATGTGTCTGTATTTTTAAAAAGCCGAAGATTGAGACGTAATGTACAAATAGGAGAAAATTAGGATTCCTAATATATGTACTGTATATGTGTACTGTATATGCCACTTACTACCAAGTGTGTACATTAAAGGTCACAGTTGAACACTTCTCGTTCCTAAAGTGGGGCCTGCAAAACTAGGTATAATTCTTTCGTTCCTTTCTCTAGTATCTTTTGGAAAAGCTATTGTTTAAAATTATGTTGATACTTAAAAGTTAGGTATTAAACATTTTCAATGAAATCAATATCCCTTTTATATTTTTGTAGGACTAAATAGAGGTTTGGTATTAAAACGTATGCGTAAATAGTAGCCTCTTGATTTGATCCTTTATCTCTGTTTGACTGTTGGGCTTATAAAGAAATTCAAAGCAGATTATAATTTGATCAAAATAGTTAAATTTACAGTATCTGTAGTTGTGTGAACAATTAACTCACCTGATATAGTAATTGAGTTAAATCCTCTAGGTGGGTAAAACCTTGGAGGAATAATGGACAGCTTCTTTGGCCAACCTACTACCGGCACGGGTGTATAATTATTTTTGTTGGAAAAGTTATTTCTTCGATGACTATATCACAGCATTATATAAATATCCTCTGCAATTTTCATCACACCAGCTCTTTTATTGTAATATTAAAATTTTAATTCTTAAAAGCAAATATATGTTGGCAAGCAGTTCCAAGTCTTCTTTCATCTATTTGATGCATCTTTCTTTCCTTAGTGTTTCCTCAATTTTGTTCTAATTATGTTAACGAATGTCTTGGGTTTTCAGTGTGTTTATCTTATTCAATAGTATTCCTAGTTCTATTTCATCTATCTTTGATTTTGACCTAATTTCAAATCTTTTCTTTATATATATATATATATATATATATATATATATATATATATATATATATATATATATATATATATATATATATATATATAATATAGTTTTCCTTGATCGTATTTTGAAAAATTGTCCGCCTATCTCTTGTGCTGATTCCAATACAAATATTGTTAAATTACTGGTCATTTCTTCCTTACATGTTACTATTTCATCGTGTAGCTGGGCGTACTTATATTGTATTGCTAAACTAAATACATCAGCTTTTTTCTTATTACAGCTGTGCCTATTTTATTTTATTTTTTCTCCCTACTAGATAAAAAAAGAAATTTTGCTTTGCAACATTTTATGGCCCTTTGAATTTAACATATTTAAGACTTCTGCATCTTTAACTAAATTAACTAAACTTTATTGTGAATAAATTGTATTTCGTTTTTCGTTTCTCCATTTTGGCTCCTCCATGTCTATTTTCTATGCTCCTTTTTTTATAAAAGGTGTTCATGATTTCAAGATTGTTTCTTTCAGCAAATTCTACATGCTTGTCTCTTTTGTTATTCCTTGTACCTTCTACAATTTTACCATCTGGTGATACTCCTATCTTCTTTCGACCTACTTTAGCATTGAAATCTCGCCTTCAAAAAAAAAGTTTCTATTTCTTCCTTTGTATGGGATGCTGTTAGTACATATATTTGAATGGTCTTCAGTTGATACTTCTCCTTTAGTTTGATAATTAATCCTGCTATTCTATATTTTATCTACAAGAGTTTTATTGATAAAAAACCTAATTAATGATGTTTTTTCTTTTCATATCCTTTGAAGTAAAAAATATGACTCCCTGTTAATTATATAACATTCCCCAGTTCTAATTTCACTAAATCGTATTATATCCTAATTTATTTATTCATTTCAGCTCTTACTAGTAACAGCAAGTTCCTTCCTAGACAGCGTCCTGTCGTTTCATATTAGAAGGTTCAGTTTCCATAGATAGTCTGTTCTAGTCCAGAAATCTTTAGTAACCCCAGCAGTGGAATGTAACGTGCATTTGCTTGTCTGTAGATAAGAGTAAATAGGATTGAGAAAATATCATTTATTTTCAAGCAATGCATTTTCATATTATGCATATAATCGAATATAAAATGTATGTAAGAAAAATTAGCTTTAAAATGGGAGAAGAAGATCCAGGGTGAGCAAAAAACCTCAGAGGATAAAGGGAAAGGCCAATACATAGACAAAAGACAGGAGACGGCGTTAATCAGTCTCTCAAATTCTTTTAATGTTTTACTAGCCATAAAATCTCCCAGGTGCTCCAATATAGACTCCATAATATGGTTTAGTTTATTTGGTAGTTTGGAATGTAGTCCTATGTTACAAAATGTCATAACAATATATATATATATATATATATATATATATATATATATATATATATATATATATATATATATATATATAATCTCTCTCTCTCTCTCTCTCTCTCTCTCTCTCTCTCTCTCCTCTCTCTCTCTCTCTCTCTCTCTCTCTCTCTCTCTCTTTTATTTGAAGGATAAAGAAGCCAAAGATTCTAACGTTAACAAAAATTAAAAGACAATATAATGTACAAATTATCTTTCAGAGAATCTGAATATTCTGATCCAATATATTTCATTTTCCTTTTTTTATTAAAAACTGGTCGCATTGTCACATTCCTGTAGCTAAGAGGATTGATTGATTGATTTAAAGTTTTCAGGCATTCTGACATATGAGGTCATTGACGCCGGGAACGCATAAAGACCAGCAAATCCCACAAAGTAAAACAGGTTGCTGCTGCTCTTTGCCTCAAAGAATGTTCGCTGAATAGGTCACCGTTCTTGCCAAGCAGGGAAAGCTGTCCCATCATTCTTGGCACTGACGGACGCTGGCATTACTCCTGGAAACAAAGAGACTCGCTGAATCGGAATGAACAAGGATCTTACAGAGAGAGAGAGAGAGAGAGAGAGAGAGAGAGAGAGAGAGAGAGAGAGAGAGTGAGTGAGAGAATTATTGGTTACCATTAATGCGGCGAATTATTTATTTGATTTCATAAAGGTTATTGAATGACTTTTTTTGTTGTTGTTGAGTGATGTGGTGATAGATAATTCGGAAAAGGGAACGTTGAGAGATGTTAATTATTATTATTATTATTATTATTATTATTATTATTATTATTATTATTATTATTATTATTATTATTACCTACTAAGCTACAACCCTAGTTTAAAAAGCAGGGTGCTATAAGCCTAGGGACCCAAACAAGGAAAATAACCCAGTAAGGAAAGTAAACAAGGAAAAATAAAATATTTTAAGAACAGTAACAACATTAACATAAATATTTCCTATATAAACTATAAAAAACTTTCACATAACAAGAGTAGGAAAAATTAGATAGCAGGGTTCGCTCCAGTGTACCCTCAAGCAAGAGAAATCTAACCCAAGACGGTGGAAGACCATATTACAGAGGCTATGGCACTACCCAAGAATAGAGAACAATGTTTTGATTTTGAGGTGTTATTCTCTTAGAAGAGCTGCTAGCCATAGCTAAAGAGTCTCTTCTACCCTTACCATGAGTAACGTAGCCACTGAACAATTACATTGCAGTGGTTAACCCCTTGGACAAAGAGAAATTTTTTGGTAATGTCAGAGTTGTCAGGTGTATGAGGACAGAGGAGAATATGTGAAGAATAGTCCAGACTATTTGATGTATGTGTAGCAAAGGGAAAGTGAACCGTAGCCAGAGAGAAGGATTTAATGTAGTACTGTCTGGCCAATCAAAGGACCCCCTATTTCTCTGGCAACAGTATCTCAACGGGTATCTGGTGCCCTGGCCACCCTGCTACCTACAGGAGTACTTTTGAAAACCTCTCTCTCTCTCTCTCTCTCTCTCTCTCTCTCTCTCTCTCTCTCTCTCTCTCTATATATATATATATTATAATATATATATATATATATATATATATATATATATATATATATATATATATATATATGTGTATATATATATATATATATATATATATATGTTTGTGTGTATATATATATGTATATATATATATATATGTGTGTATATATATATATATATATATATATATATATATATATATATATATATATGTACATATATATATATATATATATATATATATATATATATATATATATATATATATATATATATATATATATATATATAATTTGAAACAGCAATCTGGATTCATGAGACAGGGAGTGATTGTTAATGTCATCTTTATAGTTAGGTATAGGACCAGAAAAGCATCCCGTAAAGTAAAGTAACTAAAGTTATTTTTTTTTTATTTTCCGACAAAGCAGCTAAATCTATTTCATTACTTCTACCCTACGTCTTACCCTAATACTTTCATACAATGCACGCTGTTAGAATACTCAAAAGGAGTTGTTTCCCTTTATCTATATTTTTGAAAATCGGCACCCAATTTTGTAAACGGGGACATATAGCATAATTCATTCACTATTACTCTTGATACTTCTCATTGGGAAATAGTTTATGTATTCTTTTTGGAGTCCCCATATTCTGAGTTTTCTATTTTCTCATCTTCCAATTTCTTCCTTGAAATTAGAATGTTTTCAATTTTAATTCGGATTTTTATTATATTCATAAGAGAAAATTTTTGACAGAATCCACTCTTATTCCTTTATTTCATTTCAGTAGGTAATAGGGATTTCTTTAATAACTATCAACTCCTATCAAACAAATCGAATAATTAAATGTCTAAGTTGACTTTTACATTAAAACCCTTTTAAGGTAACCAAACTTGTATACGTGTGCCTGTTTTTATTTTTTTCTCCATGTTGCAATAACATAAAAACTGGTCCTTATAATTATTACATATATTTTGCAAAAATATTTTGAATCTGTTAACAAGATAATTGTCATTTCCTTCCTTATTATTTTTTCAAACATGTTCATGGAATATAATAGTGCAGTGCCGTAGGGTGTATTCATTTTTATGGTGGGAGCCTGAGTAGATTTTTCAATTAATGCCTAATGAGGCTGTGTTGGAGGTTGGATGTAGAAAAAAGGTGACACAAAAGGTTCTCGTATCGCCATGATTTGCAAAGTTACACTACTCAGGGCCATCCATAGAAGACGGGTTTGCTTTGACGATCAGACGAAACTCTCCATCACCAATCGGTAGTGGCCAGCGGGGTGATAGAAGCTTGTCAAAACCCAGAAACGAATAAGACCACACATCTTCGCCCACCACTCCCCACCAGGGGTGGAAAAACTGCCAAAAGTGGAGGGTAATTACATTCCACTGCAGGAGTGCTAGAGATCTATGGACTAGAGCATTCCACCTTTGGAAACTTAAGATTGCAATATACAACGTTGCGATCATGCGTAGGGAAGATCTTGCTGCGCTACTAAAAGAGGTGAAATAAATAAATTGGAGTATAATACGACTGAGAGAAACTAGAAGAACTGGGAAATCTTATATATTACACTGTTTAAAAAAAAAAAGTATTTCTAATCATGAATTCTCCGTAAAAATATATTGCTCTAAGCTGCATTTAAGTAAAATACAGGCGACCGGAATTTTATCTTACTTTGTTCTTATATTTTATATGTGGGTGATCGTAATATCACTAATTTATGTCAATATATCCGTTTTGAAAACGATCAATGCCTGGTAACATTTATTCCAGTATTTTTTTTTCGCTTTTATTACGGCAAATCTTTAACAGTAGAGAGTAAAAAAGGGCTATATATTTAGTCTTAGAGGAAATGAGAGACATATTGAAATGGAAGTTTAGTTTTTTATTAATAAAAATCTTACTGGTGATATAGAAGAAGTTTGTAGTATTAGTGATGGAATTGCAGCATTAATTATCAAACTAAATAAGAAGTATAAATTGAAGATCATACAAATATATGTACCAATACATCACGTACAGAGTCAGAAATAAAAAATGATATTTTTTTGGAGGTATTTCAATGCTAAAGTAGGTCAAAAGAAGAGATGGGAATCAGAGGAATTTTTCTTGTTGAGTTTACTAAAATAAACAATCTTAAAAAATTAACATACTTTTTATATAAAAGGAACATGGATTGTTATAATGGAAAACGTAGATTGGAGAAACGGAAAGCAAAATAGATTTTACTTCCAGTGAAATATGAATTTAGCTAAATATGTAACAGTGTTAAACAAGGTAAAGTGAAACAACCATAGAAGGGTGAGAAGCTTTTTTTCAGATCTAAAAGAAGAAAGAGGAAAAAGAAATTTATGAAAGATAATAAACACCCATATGATAGGTGAAAAAAAATATGAGTTTAGTTTAGCCACACCATATAGCTCTCCCATTTACATGATGAAATGGAAGTAAGTAAAACAGAAATGAACAGTAGTTTAACAAAACTTGTATTAGAATCATTATCGGATAGGTTGAAAAAATCCTAAAAAAGATCAAGGAAAACTATGAAAAAGAGATATGAAATACAATTAGCTGAACACTCCAGAAAGTAAACGCATATAAGACCTAAGATATCACAATACGAAAAAAAAGATAATGAAAAAAAAAATAAAACACGTAAGAAAGGAAGAAACATTAAATTGATTGAAAGGAGGACTTGAAACATATGTTTTCTATCAAGGATTTGAATAATAATATCATAAACAGTACAGATGGATTGACAAGAATTGCAAGCGATTTGTAGGCAATGCTATACAATAGTGATATGAGAAATAACTTTACCACTAGAAATAATGAAACAGCTGGTACCAAACGTAATGGTAGGAACAGTAAAGAAAAAAATTGAAAGGCATGAAAAGAGGAAAAGTAGCAAGAGAAGATGGTAACAATTGATTTAATAATGTAGGATATATCATAGTAGTAAAACTGGCTGAACTTTACGCAAAATATTTGTAAGAATGCCTTATACCTACAGCTTGCATAAACTATCAATATGCCAAATCGCAAAAGGGGAGACACAACAGACCTGAAAAAAAAATTACCATCGAATAAGTTTACTCTGTGCAATATATGGAATATTTACAAAGATTGTGTTAGACTGGATATGAAAATTATTTTATGTTAATGAGCAAAAGAACAGGCAGGATTTAGAAGTGGATATTGAACAACTGATCATATCCATATTCAGCTACTGTGAAAATCAACAGAATTTGACAAAACACTATATATTGTATTTTTATACTATGAGAAAGCTTATGATTCTAAAAAAAGTACTGAAAAAATCCCGATTAAGAAATAAGCAATAGAGGAAGACCCCATCTCTCCTAAATTATTCACAGCCTGCCTAGAAAAATTTTGTGAACATTTAGATTGCGAAAATGGGTGAATTAATATTAAGGGGGAATACAAAAAAACTTGAGATTTACAGATAACACAATTCTGGTTAGGGAATCATGGGAGCAGTTTCTAAAAATGTTAGAAGATCTTAATAGACAAAACCAAAATTTAGGACTGAAAATGAATATAAGTAAAGCTAAGATAATGTTTGCTGAAAACTATAGAGAAAGCAAATAAGTGTTATGGACAAACCTCTAGAGATTGCAAATGAATACACGTACTTAGTACAGGCAGTAAGTGTTTCCCTATAACACGAAACCGAAATTAAGAGAAGGCTA
>NC_090750.1:50847487-50852835 GCF_036898095.1 Palaemon carinicauda | reverse complement strand
GGAACTATTTTATAGTATACAAAGCTTGAGCACTTTTTTTTTAGAGTTGAGGCCGTGAATATATTGTCATCACCTAGGACAAAAGGACCTCTTCAGTTTAGTTGAAGAAATTTTCTTCCAGACAAGAAAATAATTTTACACAGAACTCTCATCTCGCTTTGGTATGGGTAGATATATATTACTTGCTTTACGTTCTGCGAACTTTGCTATATGCAGTATGAAAGCCTTTTACCTTCGTAGTTTAATGTTCTAATTTCTCTTTCCCAAGAATTATTGTTAATCACAAAGATCACGAATCAGTCCTCTCTCATCTTCCAGTGCGATGCGTAAAGGTGGTTTATAAAATAACAGACTCAGGAACTTTGCCGTTTTTTTCATATTTCGGTTTACATCTAAGCCTATTAAAAAAATGTTTAGAGGACTACTTCCTGTATTTCTCATATGTGCATTAAAAAAGGTATGCACACTGTGGTAAGACATGCAAGTATCTTTAAAAAAATTCTACATACTTCATGTTTTACTATTTGGTGAATTTTTTATTGCCAGTTAAATTTATTTATATTTATGTCGACCTTGAAAATTTTGTTTGGTTCCTCTATTGGTGTTATAATGAAATTTTTATCGTAATGAGTTGAATATTATTAGTTTTTTATAACGATATTTTGTTTTCAGATATTGAAATATCTCTTCATGTAAATTATAAATTTGATAATAGACTTTTACGAGTTAATATCAATAAAATATATATCTATCATTATATACATCGATATTCAACTATCACAAATGTGATCAAACCCTTGAGATCCAGTCAGCATGCTTTAATGACTGTTGTCAATAATAAAGGGTACTTTGCCATATACCTAAAGGAGTTTGTTTGGGCCATGTATCTAATTGCCTGTTTAAAGTTTTTTTTTCTGTTTTTTTTTTTTAACTACGGAACGCTTGTAGTGTGTCATTTGTCTGTTTTGCAGTATATATCTTGACATGTTCTATTTTAAGTTTTTTTTAACGTTGATTCCTGGCTTCAAGTCATTGGCGCAATGTTATGCCTTCGTTTGATGGGCAGTTTTGCTATTCCCATCAGAGTTGCAGCTTGCCAATCAATAGAAGTGATAAAGGACTTGGACAGTTCTAAATACACCTAAAATTCTACCAATAAACTCAGTTTGCATTTATATTTGTTTGTATTTGTGTGTTAGTGATTAGGCATGTACAGTATAGTATGTGTTTATACCATCTGAGGAAGTCTTTTGTTCACGATGTGTTCTATATAAATAGTAATTGCACTTAACAGTCAGCAATAATTAAAAACATAACTCTCTACAACCAGACATTTGAACTTTTATATATATATATATATATATATATATATATATATATATATATATATATATATATATATATATAAGCCTGAGTACTCCAAAGACAACCGTGATCCCTCAAAAGAATTACTCATATTGTTAGGTATCAGTATGGTGATAACAATTTAAATTCAAAAGGCATCGTTCTAATAAACACTGAACAACTATAATTAGATCACCTCAATTAGAGCCATCTCTATACAATTGTATGAACAAAACTAATGTTTCTTCATTTTATTCACATGTCAATAAATCTGAAGGGACACGTATCTGGGTTATATCCACCAAGTTAATTCAACGAATGGAATAATATTATGAAAATCTTAACTCAATTTTTTTTTCTAAATAAACAAAATTTCACATTTACTCTTAATTGAATAATAATAACAACAATCTCAATGGTTAAAGTGTGAAATAAGATTATATCTAGAAAAAAATAAAAATACTGAGATTACACAGAACGACTAAAAAGCCAATTAAATCATCAAACAGCTACGAGAACACAGGTACTTTAAGTTTTAATTTTCCGAAAGGGTTTTATTATATGAACTTCTAATACCATGGTATAAAGTGTGAAAACACTGTACCTTACCCAAATTATCGCAGTTCCTCTTTTGTGAAAGTCTTCCTATAAAGTCCCTTTTACACACTGCCGTAATCTTCGTTGAAAACACACCATTTAAAGAACAGTACACGACTAAAAAACTGGCGGCCATAGTAGCAGCTCTCTCTCTCTCTCTCTCTCTCTCTCTCTCTCTCTCTCTCTCTCTCTCTCTCTCTCTCTCTCTCTCTCTCTCTCTCTCATTGTGAGAATTTGTGCAATCCCATTGTGGTTTCATACTGATATGTACTCGAAGACACATGTGGTTCTTTCCAATGAGTGAAATCATTCCCGAATTGCAATAAATAAATACTTATTTAATTGACCGTATCATGACTTGTTTGTATACGTAACTGATTTTTTCGGGTAATTTCGAGCAACATCATGAAAAGTATTCATGTCTATTACACGCAAGAAACTCTGATACGAACCAGCCATTGGGTAATAATTGAATCAATGACTTAATGTCAGTTTTTTTTTTTTTAACATGGAAATAGGCATTTTACACAAATTATATCTTTACATTGAAGGAAAGTCATACATCAAATAAAATAGTGGATCATATTTTATAAAAAATACCCTTTATATTACACACAAGACAACATCACTTATGCTGTGTGTATATATATATATATATATATATATATATATATATATATATATATATATATATATATATATATATGTATATATATATATGCATATATATGCATATATATATGTATATATAAATATATATATATATATATATATATATATATATATATATATATATATAAATGTATATATATACAGTATATGTGTGTATATATATATATATATATATATATATATATGTGTGTGTGTGTGTGTGTGTGTGTGTGTGTGTGTAGGTGGGTTTGTGTAATTGTGTGTATATCTCAATTCATTAGGATATTCTAATGATATGAATTAATGCCATAAAGAACAATGATAATTAGTACGAACACTAGATGCACGTTCCATGACTTTCAATTAACTTAGAAATGGGTTAATTAAACGAGATTTGCATTACATATCTCGGTGATTACTGGATAATTTAATAACGAGAATTGGCAATTCAGAGGCGCCTTCCTGTCAACCAATCTATTTCGTAAATATCATGATGGTTATTCGAAAAGAGAAGAGAGACTTCCATAACTACAGGATTGAGATATATTAAAATGTTAAAAAGGAAGGTTCTTTATTCAAAAGTTTATTTGAAGTTCAGAGTTGGTAATAATCATGATTTCAGGCAAAAAAATATCTCTGGTCTGCAGTATAGGCGCTTATTCAGTACAATAAAATAACATGGTGAAATCAACAGTAATATTAGTTTGAATTAAAAAACCAAAATTAAAAATCTAGAAATTTATGCTATGCATTGAATCACGATGTTAATTTTTCCTTGTTCCCATATAAGCTTCATCAACATGTTAACATTTCTGAAATACTTTAAACTAAAATCTAGCAAAATTTCATCATTTAAATATATATATATATATATATATATATATATATATATATATATATATATATATATATATACACACACATATATATATATATATATATATATATATATATATATATATATATACATATATATACATATATATATGTGTGTATATATATCTGTGTGTGTATATATATATATATATATATATATATATATATATATATATATATATATATATATATATGTATATATATATATGTATATATATATATATATATATATATATATATATATGCATATATATATATATATATATGTGTGTGTGTGTGTGTGTGTGTGTGTGTGTGTGTATTGTTACGTGAGGGTGTGGTCCCGTGAAAAAGAATAAAACGAAAAAAGAATGCAGAGAGAAGGAAAAGCAGAAAAGACACAATTTTAAAGGGTTGTGAAGACAGGCCAACACAATACCCAGCCAAATGTCTAAGGGCGGAGGTAGCAAACACGAGGTTATGCCCACATGCCCACATGCTTCTTTGTAACCCCGAACACAAAGAAAAAAAAAATTAAAATTAAGCCTCTATCCGACAGATAATGGCAGTACACGAATAATGGGATTGGTTGTTTAAGCAAGAGTTTGTATTTTCCTTCGGCTACACACACAAAAATATAGTATTCTCTAGGATAAAGCAAATTATTAAAATGACAATGATATATAAAACAGTAGCACCTACGGTGATGCAAATAATGACTGGGAACAATGAAATAAAGGGACTGTATCTTTACACGGATTTATTTACAAAGAAAAGTAAAAAAAAAATATAAAGAAACCACAAAGGGACACTTACAGGAAAACAATAATACAAATTAGATATAAAAAAAAGAAAACGATACAGACAAATAATTCCCCACCAGAAAATAACTAGGATCTTGGGTTAATATTTAGAAAGAATCAAAATCGTTATCTTATAATGGGATAAGAAGCAAATCAAATTATCCTCTGTCGAAGACACGACAAAATTAACACGCTATTACAATTATGAAAATAAATACGTTGAATATATATACATTTAGAAGGGAGGTAAAAATATTTACTTATGAATATGTGAGAATGGAAAGAAAATAACCAAACAAAATGACATCAGGTCCCGCTACACGTGCTATTCTCACAAATAAGCCTACAACAGAAACAGAAAAATAAAAAGGATATTGATCCACCCTAAATATTAACCTGTAGCCAGAATATACTTATACAACCGAAAATGGGGAATACATTAACGTTCTTATGCGTTATGTCTCCCCAAGAGTGGCGTATTCTTGTTGAAGGCAACTAACCTTGCCTACCCCTAACTTTATAAAAAAAGAGTATTACAATACAAAACGAAAAACAACACTTCACAATTAATCAAATCCCACGTGGCGGGAGTCCTTAGACAGCTAATTCGTGATCACTGGCCTTCCATGGGCCCACTGCTCTACTTTGACCTAGCCCCCCTTATCTCCTCTCACCAGACCTAAGCGAAGTCTTTCCTCCCTTGCTTTTGCCACAACTCCAATCCCCCACGGTAAGGTTACTTAGCTTCAGGCTTGGTCGACCTTTGAGCACACGTTCCTCTTTGGCGATGATTAGCCAGTTCCCGGTTTGGGTTTCACTACACCAGTTTCTATTGAAAAGGGCAAGAGCAGCTTTGGGGTACTGGACTCCTGGGAGAGAGATGGGGAGGCTTCTGCTCCTTGCCAAGGTCCGAGGTTTTCTGAGAGCAAAGGGCAGTCGCTGGCCTCCGAGCTAGGGTATAAGAGGTGACCCCTTCACAGCTCTCCTAGCTGGTTTACGTGGGTCAAGCATTGGCGCACGCATTTTGGCACCAAGCGTTATACTTCTTTCAGGGCCCTCCTGGAACCTTTGTTGTGGACGCCACGCGTCTTGGTGGGA
>NC_090750.1:50837487-50844987 GCF_036898095.1 Palaemon carinicauda | reverse complement strand
TGTCTCTATTTTGAACTTTTAATTCATTGTTTCTCTTTTAATCATCTCCCAATACGTGCTTCATAGGCCTCAGCCATGTAGGACTGATTCTTCCAAGTCTTCTAGTTATGCAGAGCACAGCTGGACCATCTCCATCTACCATTCATGTTCTTATCCACGTATAGCACTTGGGTAATCTATCTTATAGTTTTATTTCTAATCCTGTCCTGCCATTTAACTCCCAATATCTTTCTGAGGGCTTTGTTATGAAATGTGCGAATTCTATTGGAGATTGTTCCATTATCATTCCATGACCCATTTCCATAGAGTAACTCTGATCTTACTATCTATAGATATAATTTTGTGGCCCAAAATAAATTACAAAATTTCATCTTTGGGGCTGACCTCAGAGATCACCGATGAACTGGGTTCTTATAAATGGGTACCATTCACTTTGTCTTGTGACGGACTATAGCTTAATTAGGTGCCAAACGTGTTATTAAAAATGCCAAATTAGGGCAAGGGTCAAATATTTAAATGGTAATCAAGTGAAGCCAGAGAATATGTCAGCAATATCTATAGAAATGTACTTACTCCTCATGTGCGGCTTTGTAGTAGTCGAAATATGTAGTTTTCAAAGTTGCTATATAGAGAATTCTGTAATGTGGCATTGGAAAATAAAATTAAGATTTGGCTTTCCAATGCCACATTTAACTGTAATTTCAAAAGCTGTATTGAAATTCCTTGCCTTATATTCAAGGAGAGTTGGCCAGGATGCAATAGTGTAGAATAACATGATACTGCTGTTATAGGTGATAGAATCGAAATAAATTAGTATATGAAGTTATAAATAAAGCACCATATGTAAGCAATGGCAATATGGACGTGGTGCGTTATTCAGGTACATTCTGAAAATTTGGCCCAAGGTAACGCATTAAACTATTTCCAGCTTCTGGTAGGTAATGCTTTCATTATGGCGCTGGCAAATTTTAAACGTAATCTTTTGCAAGATTTTGATATTTTGCTTTCAAGTTCATACTTTATATATATATATATATATATATATATATATATATATATATATATATATATATATATATATATATATATATATATACTGTAGGATATTCGAGTACTTAAACTAGGAAAATTTGATAATGAGTCCATAGTGTTTATGAAAGTTTCACAATGGGTACCACGAATGTGTAATCAAATCGAATGACCTTTTATTCATATATATATATATATATATATATATATATATATATATATATATATAAATATATAAATATATATATATATATATATATATATATATATATATATATATATATATAAATATACATATATATATATATATATATATATATATATATATATATATATAGTATATATGTGTGTTTGTTATTAAAAAGCATACTCCTTAGAGCAGTATGGAGCCGATTGCGGTTTTACGAGTAATGTCCCATTCAGAAATAACAGAAGAGGCACCATCAAAGGAAGAAGAAAGGCCTTTGGTCTTTAAGGAAAGGATAGACTTGAATGTATTATGAGAATTATATCTAGAACCATATTCTATTTTATAGGTTCCAGATATTATATTTTCTTGTTCTAATCTTATGCTGATATTTACCATTTGGCTTGAATTTAGTTTGAAGTTAACCGCAACTGTCAGTTTGAGATTTCTAAATTTTGTTCTTCCTTTGTAAGAGGAATTAGAGTTCGTGTTTTTTTAGAAATTAGAAATGAGTTGATTGACCTACAGACTAGAGTCGCAACACGTTAATCAACGAGTTAATAGGATATGGAAATTAACAAAAATGATCGAAGAACACAAGGATCACTTAAGGAAAAAGAAAAATATAAAACGACAAACAGAAACACAGCATATGAAATAGGTCCGGTGGCTCAAATTCCGAAGGGCAATGAACAGGCAAGTGCCAAAACGGAGGACGAAGCCTGTGTTTGGTCATCAAACGCTTTATTTGATTTCCGTCGTCTTCACCGCCAAAAGCAATTTCCCTTCGTGAAACTGGTTGATGATTCTGTTCCCTTCATACAGAAACAGTGGCTTTGTGGACTGGACGGCTACTCAGACAGAAACATATCGAATTCGTTCGCAAGGACGGTTCATTTCTGTATTCACAGAAATCTTTACTCTAAAAGTGGGATTTGAATATTTAAAAAATAGGAATGTATATGATTACACATGTATATTATGTTTACTCAATATTTAAAAAATAGGAATGTATATGATTACACATGTATATTATGTTTACTCAATCATACATATACGTAAAGACAGGCATGTATAAACAAACCTCACGCACACACATGAAAACTTCATTTTATTACCAGAATTTCTGGCCTGGCAAGACTTTGACAATATGCCGAGCCGAAATCGAATTGAGATTCGATACTAACACTATTAGGTATGATAATGACTGTTACTTCGATTTTTCCTTTGCTTAGGATCGAGGCCTTGATGGACAGACTTTCTTATTATTAGATGGAATTTCTCTTGAGTCTTTGCTCACGTGGTATACTATATTCAACATTAAAAGATATTTTTGGCTTTGTTTATAAAAGGAAAATTTTAAATATAAAAATTGAAATTACCAATATTATTTAAATTATGAACATTTTCTTAGAACTATAATAATTTATATGATTATCATAATTTTCAGAATTATATTAATTTATACAACTATCAAAATTAGTACGAATAAGAAAAAAATTAAAATGAAATAAAGTAATACAAATTGATAAAATTATAGTAATGATCAAAATTCTCATAGGTCCCGCGACGTATGTGGATGACATAAGATTCAGCTAACAAAAGTTTGTGGGAATATATATATATATATATATATATATATATATATATATATATATATATATATATATATATATATATATATATATATATATAAATGTGTGTGCGTGTGTGAATTCTCCTCTAGGCGCGAGCGTCATATTTTAAGCTGCATCTTGAGAGATTCCTTTTTATATGGAGCACTGTAATATCTTCTTTTTGCAGCCCCCCCCCAAAAAAAAAAAAAAATATATGAATAAAATAAAATAAGGGAATTCATGGCTTTATATGTGTATGCCAAAATTCACATGCATATAAGAAACTGGACATCAGAGAATTATGGCTTAGTGTTTACCACAAAAATTCCCCGTTTTTCATGAAGAAAAAAATCTCCTCAATACTTTCTCTGTAGAAAGCCCCCTAATGTGTGAATACAATAAGTGTGTTTCAAATTTACATTCACGTTTTTTCCATAAAGCAGAAAACAAATGATGATTATGTGACTTCACTTTAATGAGGTTAACTGTTTTAATCATTTCACCGAAAACATTGTTCAACTCATCAGGCATAGGTCTATTTACATTACACTCAAAACAAAACGGTGTGAGTACTTTACTTTCAACGGCAACTATTCTAAAACCAATCTCTTACTTCGGTTCTAAGAGATACGAGGCCCTGAATTAATTATTGGTGATCGAAATAATACACACTTTACAAAGTTATATATATATATATATATATATATATATATATATATATATATATATATGTATGTATATATATATATATATATATATATATATATATATATATATTCTATAAAAAAATAACAATTCAAATGTGATACCAAAATAACACAATTTGAATCTGAACTATACCTTAGACTTATAACAAAATAACACTTCAAGAACAATACAAGCAGTTGTTTCACTAGAAATATATTTAATTTTGACTGTTTATGAAAAAAGTTGACACTAAAAGTATATAAAATAAACAATAATTACGCTTACATATATGTATCTGTTTCTCTAACAACATTTTGGCTCATAAAAGGTTACAGAATGGTTTAGCAAAAAATAAATACACTTCACTTTTCAACCAAATCACACAGGGCCGAGCACAAAAAAAAAGAATAAATATTTTTACAATAGAAACTGTATTTACAAATTAACTTCATTTCTTTTAAATCAAACAGAAAATACACCAATGTTTGATCAAGCACTGAACACGTATGAGAGAAAACAACCAGTGACTGAATTGATGCTGGTGTGAGGATTGTCTGACATATGGCTCTGTCGGAAAATCAGGCTGGATCTCTCTCTCCTAAGCAATGGTAGGCCCTTGTATGTCGTCCTAAGTCACTCTGGAAACTTCCAGTTAACTCAAGTAAAACATTCTCGGTACGTGTGCACAAGGTCTGGTCAGGCTGTCGCTGCACCAGTGTTGCCAACTTGGCAGTTGCCTGACGATGGCAAAACTATCAGCTAATTCCGCCCACCTCCTCTCGTAACATTAAAAAAAAAAAAGAATATGTTTAGTCGAGAACCTTTATGCATTTTCTATCCACGTGGAAACATGATGCAGTCCCTAGCATTTTATACCTCGTGTGGGTCATATCATACTTTTTAACTAGATTTCATAAGACTTTGTAACAAACTATGTGGAAAAAAAAATATAATTCTTCAAAATAACGTAAATTTTAATGTACGTAACTGAATGAAAATACAACTAAATTAATGGCGAAAGTCTTGTGTAATTTACATACATTTACTTAAACCTACATGAGTAAAAACCACCTTACGAGCTAGCTATACATCTCTTAAATACAAAAATGAAATACGTGAATAAGATAATCTATTGTCATATTAGACCAGCTTTTTAAGAATTTATAAATCTACAGCATATATATATATATATATATATATATATATATATATATATAATATATATATGTGTGTATATATATATATATATATATATATATATATATATATATACACACACACACATATATATATATATATATATATATATATATATATATATATATATATATGTATATATCGGGTATAAATTGCCACATATAGTACCCACTATTAATATATATTTGCCTATATCCATGTGTTGGACGAAAAAAAAAGGATTAAGAAATTAATGTAGAATTAGCATGTGAACAGTAGAAAATATTCAAAGATCCTGTTATAGAAAATTGATTCTTCAAAATAATAGAAACTCATTAGGGATAACAAGATGATCTTTCATTAGATTTCATTCTAACTTATTTTTAGTTACTACTAATTAAAAGGGAATTATCAGTCGTGAAAAAGATAAATTACATAATAAACTATAGTTATTATATGAAAGAATTTAATGGAAATCAATGGTAAATGAAGAAAATGTAAGAAAAGTGGTGTTAGATTCGGACATAAAGTAAAGCGAATTGAAACTGAGAAATAAAGCTTTTACACAACGGTCAAGAAAATCGTGTAACTCTATACATTATAACCCACCCCGAAATATTGAACATTGGAAGTTTCTCTTTATTCATGTACAGATTCATTGGTATCAGATAACAGCTACTGTAGAAGGCTCCCGAGAAAGTGCCAGAATCAATTTGTTGCTCATTGCATTTTCATGAATATCGGAGGTTACAAGTGACGCAGGATATTTCCAATGGCAAAATATTGTCAATGTGAATTTTGTGAGTATTCTTCTATTTCACATTGTGAAAAAAAAGAAACAAAATATTTATAATTTATGTTCAACCATGTAACTTATTTATTTTGCGCAATTACTTTTTTTGCATACGACTAGAATGAAAACATGTAGATATATTGCCTAAATGTACAATATTTCCTTAATTATTAGTAGTATATATAATTCATTTAAAATGTTGGATATTTTTGGTTGATAACACTCCATCTTAGGCTTAATATTCACAGGCATTGTTTCGAATTCTTGTTATTTAAAGACCTTTATTTCTATATTTCGGTATTATTTTTATATCTAATTAGATAAAACTTGAATCAATTTTTTGACAAATTTTGTGGACACACACATGCATATATATATATATATATATATATATATATACATATATATATATAAATATAAATACCAGAAATCACAGTTGCCCTCTTTATATAAAAAATAAATTAGGACATTTCTAAAACAAAACATAAGTACTATGTAAAAATATATCTATGTGAATTTCTGTCTTATATGTCTGTCTGAAAACAGTGTGTATATATATATATATATATATATATATGTGTGTGTGTGTGTGTGTGTGTGTGTGTGTGTGTGTGTATAAATATATACATATATATATATAAATATATGTATTTTGTATATATATATATATGTGTATATATATAATGTGTATATATATATGTGTGTGTGTGTGTTTGTGTGTGAATATATATATGTATATATATATATAATATTCATGTATATATATATATACATATATATGAATATATATGTATATATATACATATATATATATATATATATATATATATATATATAAATATATATATATGTGTGTGTGCGTGTATGTGTATGTATGTATGTATGTATATGCATACCATATATATATATATATATATATATATATATATATATATATATGTGTGTGTGTGTGTGTGTGTGTGTGTGTGATGTGTGTATGTGTTTATATATGTGTTTGTCTTTTTGTTTCTTTCATTGCTCTTGTTTATATATAGCAGGATGAATTATAGTAAATAAAATGCCACACTTAGGAACAAATAAATCCAATTACTAGTTGAATAAGAGAAATGAATTCTTATAATCATAATTTTATTTGTCGTTCTCTTTGCAATCCTGGCCATCTCTGCATTATTTTTTTTCAGTATTGTAATTGTTTATTCAAAGGAAATATCAATGATAACATAAGATGAAGTTTATTGTACTACTTTCGTTGTACCAAAAGTCTTTGATAAGGAGCTACATGTAAATGCCTGTTTTGAACCAAAAATAGACAAATATTTTCTCCTAAAATCGTTTGTACAACTTTGTAAAATCTTTTCTGGAATCTAAGAAAAGAAGATAGGGATTTGGCAAAGCCTCTTCATTGTTTCCCGATGCAAAGGGTATAGGTTTAAAAAAAAAAAATCAAATAAACATACTTCCACTTTATTAGGGGAAAAAATATTTCATGTTTTTTATTTTGCCTTAAGTGAATTAAACAACATGAAATACTTTTTTCCCCTAGTAAAGTGGAAGTATATTTCTTTAAAGACTTTTGTGACTATTCGCTGGCTCTGCACTGTTCCTATCTATGAATGGAAGCTCGTCCAATATAAGGTATATAAATTTGGAGGTGGAATAATTAGGTTTTCTTAATCATTTTAATTCAAAATCGGTTGAAAAACTAACATGAGCCCCACTCTAACCTGAAGTACCATGGGGCTATATCCTATGCAAACCCTCAACACATCATATCTCTATATGATGTGATGAGTTCTTACTTTCTTTAATTCATTATATTGATCTCTTGACAAACACTATCAGTAATATTTTCATTCTATAGAAAATACAGGAGCAAGTCAACACTTCACTTAATGATACCCCTTAAGTTCTGCTTCAAGTGTTATTTATACTGTTCACTAGCCATGTTTATTAGTCTAACTAAAAATTTCAGTCTTGGCCACCTTCAGCTATTTGCCTTTATATCTCCAGAT
>NC_090750.1:50829987-50832487 GCF_036898095.1 Palaemon carinicauda | reverse complement strand
TAGATTCTATTGAATTTATCTAACTGATACTAGTCCATGATATCAATTATAGGTATAAATTTGAACCCTAATAAACCTCATTGTATAATCTTAAGTATATCAATGATAGCGCCTCCTTAACATCCAGATCTTTGCATTAACATCAACTCTTAAACCAAAAAAAAAAAAAAAAAAAAAAAAATTATATAATTTAGAATTCTGGGTGTGATTCTTGATAGCAAATTTACTATTGAGAATACCATTATGTCCGTTTTTACTTTAATTGCACATAAAAAGGGTTATTAGCAAAGTCTTTTAAGATTTTAGGTGAACAAACTATACTTTGGAATTTTTTCATGTTTTTCTTCTTCTATTTTTTTTTAAGATAGCTTCGACTTCAAACCGATTGAATTCCTTCATGGGCATATCAAGGTATTCATCAGCTTCAGGTATATCAATGAAAATATTCCCTTCATATCTCCTAATCATAACCTCACTAAATTGTTCCATCCAACGTTGTCTTTCTTCATCTGCTGTTGCTACAGCAGAGTCATCTCTTCTTTTGATGAGTATATGCTTCTTTTTCTTTGCCTCAGTCGAGATTTCATTAATAATTCTAGGAGCAATTCTGATACCAGAGCCACTTCATGAATTCATAGCTTTGTCAGCATCATCTGCTACTGTCTAAATATTCTCTCCAGTTATTCGGGGCTTTTCTTTTGACCTCACTGTCAATACTGGAATACTTAGCATGCTCTTCCTTGTAATATTCATTGCTTCCTTGAAAACTTTCATCAATCAATTTTTGTGTCTGTCTCAATTTTATAGTATCCCAAGTATTATTTGATATCCATGACTTTCTCCTTGTAACTGCATGTCCCAAGACATCACTAGCAACTGACTAATATATGCTCCTAATATCGCACCATTCTTCATTAATTGTCTGTTCTTCGTCTCGTAAAGGCTCTATGACTGCAAACTGAATCCTAAATTCAATTACAAATATTTCTCTGTGCTCTTCTCTAAAGAGCACAGATATGGATACAAAATAGATGATGATATTAAGAAATTAGGAAATGTGATCCATTGAAGAAAAATGAAAAAATTTTAATGATATGATATTAAATATTTCACTGCATTACTTATTGCTGCATATTTTCAACACAGTTTTCGTATACCATTGTGATTACGCTTAAATATTCTCTCTCTCTCTCTCTCTCTCTCTCTCTCTCTCTCTCTCTCTCTCTCTCTCTCTCTCTCTCTCTCTCTCTCTCTCTCTCGCTACTTTATTCAGTCCCATAATCCATATTATTAAAAAGCTACTACCCATAAACCCATCGAGTATCTCTCTCACTAATGATGGAACTAAAACTCCTAAATCCTTCCATTCCAAGAAGGAGAATCCCAAAGGAATTTGGGTAACGAAGATATATGAGGATAGATAGATATTGCAATATTCAGAGGTAACAAGATGCCTACCATTAATGTTTTTAAGTTTGATTATGAGGAAATATTAGTTCTTAATCTCTTTCAAATGAAAAGCGAAGGAAAACCTTTTATTGCGATGTTATTTCCTCCATTAGGAGAGTGTTTAGTGATTTCTTGCTCTGTCATGAATAAGAAATGTATTCTGTTCCTTGCAACCCAGTTCTAAATTTAATTAATTCCACACAAATTTTTATACGAAGGGAAATGTGACTAGGGTTATATATATATATATATATATATATATATATATATATATATATATATATATATATATATATATATATATATATATATATTCCAGTCATGTAACATTTGTCATCAACTTTTATGAAATATATTATATTTCTTAAATAAGTGCTAACCATAGCTAAAGGGTCTCTTCTGCCCTTACCAAGAGGAAAATAGCCACTGAACAGCTAGAGTTCAGTAGTTAACCCCTTTGATGAAAAAGAATTGTTTGGTAATCACAGTATTGTCATGTGTATGAGGACAGAGGAGCATCTGTAAGGAACAGGCCTGAGACGCCAGACTATTTGGCTTATGTGTAAGCAAAGGAAAAATGAACCATAACCATAGAGAAGGGCCCAAGGTAGTACTGTCTGGCCAGTCAAAGGACCTTAATAACTCTCTAGCGGTAGTATCAACCTACTACCTGGAATGAAAAGAAGTAGTTAAGAATAAACTATGAGGAAAAAGTAATCAAATATGGAGATTATTATGATTTAGAATATTGTTTAGCGGAAAAATACCATACAAACTATACGTGTCCATTAGCTATCCACAACATTTGACATATGCAACCAAGATGATACAAAGAAACTATTTTTTTTTTTTTTTATTAACACCATCAATTGACGCGCTGTTACTTGGTAAGCGATTAGGGTTTCAGTTCTTAGGAAATAACTTAATATTGATGTATAGTCTCAAGAACTTTAGTTCTCAATTTCTATTGAAGAAGGATGAAATTCACGATGAAATGATATACATAGTTTAATGACAACTCCGATAAAATAGATCATGATATCCGCAGAAT
>NC_090750.1:50807487-50819987 GCF_036898095.1 Palaemon carinicauda | reverse complement strand
ATATATATAAAGAGAGAGAGAGAGAGAGAGAGAGAGAGAGAGAGAGAGAGAGAGAGAGAGAGAGAGAGAGAGAGAGAGAGAGAGAGAGAGAGAGAGAGAGAGCTATCTCTTTAATCTGGACACAAATTTTAGTCATGTTTTGAAAAAAACAAACATTTTTGGTGAAATGTTTACTGAACCGAAAAATGGATATGGCTGAAAATCGAAAGTTATCTAATCCGAAATTAACCACTAATTAATCTAGTGACTTAGATCAAAGATGCCCTTTCGTGTTTGATCGCTGAGTTATGATGAAAAATAGATGGAATTAAAATCATGTGAAATATGCCGACGGAAGTTGATCCTGAGAGTTTTGCGAGTGACTCTCATATTCAAGAATGACGAGATACAGTCCACTGTTCACTGGCAGTTCACATGATAAGACACCATTAACAATAACTTTGCAGTTGCTATGCTCAATAAGAGATTTAATCAAATTCACATATTTACGAGAAATTCCATAATAATGTAGGCCCCTTCACAAAATTGACCGGCGCTCACAATGAAATTTGTTTTCATAGTCCACAAATACCATCTAAAGTGGATTTATATATTCTATGTATTACTGTACAACATGTCTTAGAATTGAAATTTGGTCTGCGCAAATTCTTCCTTCTCGAAATCGTGCTTGTTAATCTCTCAGCTTGTCATCAATCTTTTTCTCCAGTCTTTACAACAAGCATAATATATATTTTAATAACAACTGACGTAAGTGTTTTGCCTATGTAATTATTGTAATCAATCAGGTCTCTTTTTGCCTAACCATATTCACCAATACTCCTAACTCCCATTCATCAGGTTTCCCCTCTTCCTGCCACATTCTACAAAATAATCTTATATTCTGGGAGTCACTTCATATTCAGCCAGTATCCTCTGGGCAGTTATTCCATCGTATCCAGAAGCATTCCATCTTCTCAGGTTTTTAATGATAGCGGTAATATTGCAAGACCTATCACATTGTTTTATAAAAAAAGAATTATATTTCATGAAAATCTATTTTAACCCTTGATAATGAATCATACCCAAATAAATTTCCTTTAATGAAATGTTAGCTTGGATACAATTGAAATTAACTTTTTGTTACACATCTCTCCAAAGAATAAAAGCGGAAAAAGAACTGGGAGAAGGGAGTAATTCAAGTAAACGAGAAAAGCCTTTTTTGGGTGGCTAGAATTCCTCCCAGATACTCAAAATGTCAGTGCTATGAGTTTGGAAGAAATTGCTTGGAATCCCAGTAAATGGCGGAAGATTTGATACTTGATCTGTTGTTCCTCTCTCTCTCTCTCTCTCTCTCTCTCTCTCTCTCTCTCTCTCTCTCTCTCTCTCTCTCTCTCTCTCTCTCTCTCATGCATACACACACACGAGTGGACGAATACACACACCCACGTACATCAACGTCATTTTCATCATCTTTACATAACAAAAACATTCAGTATACAAATCCGTTTATTTACAGTTAAGCTTAACCTAACAATAAAAAAAAAAAATTACTACGCAACGTATTGAAAATATATGGTTGAATTAATTGCAGTAAATTGAAACTTTTACACTTAAATATTGATTATTTCTCTACTATTTCTATATACGATACAGTTCTAATGAATAGCGAATCCCGAGTACTAATGGCAAGCGAATCCTGGAACCTGATGAGGAGTGAATGAATATTTGTCTATTTAATTTTAGAAGTTCAACTATCGATATTCTTTCCACTTACCTATTATTATCCCCACTATGATCTCGTCAACGACAGAATAATATTAACATGCTTCGATACGGTATCTTGGAGTCTTTGCATAATGGTACATCAGATAATTACTAAAGTGAATGAAATGGTGCACTTAGTTAGAAATAGTTTAAGCTCAAGTACTTTGCAGACGAAGAGATTTGTTGTATTATATCCGGTGTAAGAATAAATTATGTTTTAATAGATGTGATGGTTTCCTTTCTTGGCCGCAATTAGTTTCATATATCTGGTAATAGTGACTCATAAAATGTAGTTGAAAGAAAATTCTCAGATTAAATATATCATCTTTGTAAATGTACATGGTGAGCAAATTTTTTTTACTACATTAACTAAATACAACATATAAAAAGTAAAAAAACAAATGGGGAAAAATTGCAACTTGAATGGCATGTAGGCTTTTATAACTAGAAAAAAAAAATAACAGAAAGAATATAAAGAACAGCACCATTACAAATTATTCCCAGTGGTCTATTGTTTTCAGTTTGGCAATCGGAAAGTTGAATTGATTTATCATATTAAATGATCTAATAGTGTAAAATAAAAATGAATAAAATACTGTTTTTTTTTTTATAATAGCCGTTCTAGTTACATTTTTATCTTGTAAAATTTAGTAGAAAATAGATATGTATGAAAGAATGCAACGTAGTATTTCAAGTTATAATAATCAATGGTACCCATCCCTATTAATGACAATTGCCATGTCATTATTCGGTCCTTTAGCCCTTAGCAAATTACTTGCATAAGAATTTTTTTATTTTTCGTCTCTATATTATGTCATTGTGCTCTTTAACAAATTTCGTGGGACATATTTATCCGAAATGACCCATCATGTTCTTGTAACGATGAACATAAGCTATTTTGTGGCATTTTACCGATATATTATGGCAGTGAGCCTTCACCAATAGCAGTATAAAATTCTTATTTGATATAAAATTGAGTAATTTTCCAACTGGTAAAAGATGGCTTTACGAATTGTCTCTTGCTCCAATATGTATTAGGCTGGATTAAAAGTCAGTTGTATAATATTTGTTTTATCTTTTTATTATTATTTTGCTCGCTTTCACTACTGCCAAAGAAAATCAAAATGACATAATATGAAGCAGAATTAATGTTTTATGAAATTAATCTTTACGAGGAACCTTTTTTTCAGTGGCTGATAACTTATATTTGAAGAGCATTTTCTTCCATAGAATAGTTTTACCTATGATAAATATGTCAAATGGGTAAAATATATAGAACATGATATAAAATAAAAAGAATTGACAGACTCATAAGAATATACATCTTTTTCCTCTTTTTAGTATTCTTTATCATATATGTATTATGATTATTTTTTTTTAAATAATAGTTGTAATTTCAGACTATGTTCGAATAACTTAAACAAATATGACTTATATATATATATATATATATATATATATATATATATATATATATATATATATATATGTGTGTTTTTTCAAAAAGGCCCATAAAAGAAACACAGGAAATATAAATAAATCACACTATATTTCGGTCAATAAACATCGACCCTCTTCAAGATGTAAAGTAAACATGAGGAATACAGTGGAGAGTGACAGTTTATATACGAAAGCAAAAGGGTGTGTTCAATTGTTCTATAGTTGTTATAATTGCTGGAAGGATTAGCCAAATTTAATTACATCCAGGTGCGTCTTCTTATTGTTGAGCCGCTCGGAGGAAGTCTTGACCTCTGATGCATATCTGGTGGTCGGTCTCCGTGGATTATCTTCTTAATGATAGGGTTGAGAAGAGTATTGTCCACTGTGTCAGCTTTCCATTGGCCGCCAGATAGGTTCATTGTGTTTAATTGATTTATGATGGCTGATTCCAGGATTTTCCTTCTATACGGACAGGTACTCTTAAAAAGCAAAGACGACTCACTCCAGTTAATCTGGTGCCCTAAATCCCTAAGGTGAACGAAAATCCCCGAGTTTTCATTGCCATATCTAACAGATCTTTTGTGTTCGGATAATCTTTGAGATAGCGAACGGCCCGTTTGCCCAACGTAGACTTTTTCACAATCCCCACATGGTACTTTATAAACGCCGGATTCTATATCTCTTTTATTTTGATAAACATTAATAAGGGCGCTTCCTATGGTCTTGGGATATGAAAAAACAAAGGGGTTCTCAGTTTTTATATTATTTGTTATATTTTTAATACCTTTTATATATGGGAGTTTTATCTTATTTTTAAAATCTCTTTGGTTAGTAACATCATGATCTTTATAATATATCGTGTTGGCTTTGTTGATGTCCTTTTCTATGACATACGTCGGGTAGAATAGCTGGGCGAGTTGTTTGCGAATGATTTCAAATTCTTTACTTAGGTAGGCTGGGGAGCAGATTCTCAAACCTCTAAGAAATAGATTGCAAGCTACTCCAATTTTTACAGAAATGTCGTGATAACTAAAGAAATGAATGTAGGAAATAGAGAAAGTTGGTTTTCTATACACAGTGAAATTATACCCTGTCGATTCCTTTATAATTAGTATGTCCAAAAAAGCTAACTTTCCATCTTTTTCCCATTCAGTTTTAAATTTTATGCTAGGGACTAGGGAATTTAGATTATTGAAAAATATATTGAAATCTCCCCAGCTATCATCCCAATATGTGAAAATGTCATCAACATAGCGTTGCCAAACCATGTTCGAAGGTTTTATTGTTGTTAAAATTTCTGTTTCAAAGTATTCCATGTAGAGGTTGGCTAAAATTGGAGATAACGGGCTGCCCATACTACAACCAAATTTCTGTTTGTAAAAATTTCCATTGAAAGAGAAAACGTTATTTGACACGCTTAGTTTAATTAACTTAATTGTTTTTTCAATACCGAGGGGGAAGTGATCTTCATAAGGGATTAATTTTTCCCTCAAGAAACCTAGTACATCATTGATCGGGACCTTTGTAAATAGGGATTCTACGTCAAGACTCAAGAGTTTTACATTGTTTACCGGGATATTTAATCTATTGAATTTCTGGATGAAGTCCTCTGCATGCTTAATATGAGCCGAAGAAAAGCTCCCTAGAAAGAGAGACAGCAAGTCTGCTAACCATTTTGATATATTATATATAAATGACCCTTTACATGAGACGATTGGGCGTAAGGGAATACCGTCCTTGTGAGTTTTTGGGAGTCCGTAAAGGGTCATTTTTATATAATATATCAAAATGGTTAGAAGACTTGCTGTCTCTCTTTCTAGGGAGCTTTTCTTCAGCTTATATTAAGCATGCAGATGACTTCATCCAGAAATTCAATAGATTAAATATCCCGGTAAACAATGTAAAACTCTTGAGTCTTGACGTAGAATCCCTATTTACAAAGGTCCCGATCAATGATGTACTAGGTTTCTTGAGGGAAAAATTAATCCCTTATGAAGATCACTTCCCCCTCGGTATTGAAAAAACAATTAAGTTAATTAAACTAAGCGTGTCAAATAACGTTTTCTCTTTCAATGGAAATTTTTACAAACAGACGCCCTCGACGTCTCGGCAGCTGAAATGGTGTATGGCGACCCGTTGGTCGTCCCTGCCGAATTTTTTCCTTCTACAACCTCCTCCGACGATCTCCAGCGCATACGTCACGTCGTGGGAAAATTTACTCCGTGCCGCCAGACTTACAAGCCCCCAGCGAAGCATCACATACCAACGGACTTGCACTCTGCAACGCACGTCTTCCTGCGCAACGACACTAGCAAGCCACCACTAACGCCCCCTTAAACGGGCCCTTTCCTTGTGATCCGACGCAGTCCGAAAGCATTCCTACTAAACATTCGGGGCAAAGAAGACTGGGTCTCCATTGATCGTCTAAAACCTGCTTATCTTCTGCCAGATGACCCGCCTACAGTTCGCCTCTCTAGATCAGGGCGCCCTATTTAACATGTACAGTATGTCTTTTTTAGGGGGGGGGGAGCCATGTACCAACCGTGTGTCACACAATTGTACATAATTATTTTGTATATATTATGCTTGTATCTGCGCTCTTCCCTCGCACTAAAAAGAACCTGAATGATCATGTCTCCGTTTTGCTCTGTAACATTGTCTGTCTCTCGAACAGGTCATGTCCTGTTGCCTTGAGGTTTTGTATATAAAGAAGAGTGTTCCTTAATAAAATTCAATTGATTGCATCCTGCCTTTGAGTTCACAACTCCTCTCTCGGCCCGCCACAGTACTGATGTAGATGATTAGATTTAAAGAAAAAAATCAAATCATATAATATTTTCAGTCTATTTCCCTTCCTATTAAAGTGATTTATAAACTTATCTTTTAACATTTTTGGCTCCCTCAGTTGGACGATAATTTTTACCAATCAAAATATTGGCTATTGATGCGCATTCCATATTAACTTCTTCCTGTGCTACTTGAACGTTATAACCACTCTCTCTTATAAAATTTTGTATCACATAATAAGCCATTACAAAATCATCTATAATTTCTATCTCAAAATCAATAGGCGACGCCAATACCCTGAACATTTCCTTTAACATCCAAAATATATTTTCAACTGCACGGCATGGTCGACCAATTCTAGAATTGAACACTCACCCCCCTTCATTAAGGCACTTTTGATTGAATGTATTTTCCCCTCAGCGCAAAAGCCTCTTCGCCCATAAAACGAGTGGCAAAGGCCCATTTGATCCTGGTGGAGATATATCTGCTCGTAATTTAAGAAACCCGCTGCGAAATTTTCCTCCAAGTAGTGTTTTCTATTACTTCCCCATCAGATATTCTCCCATTGATGCCAAAATCGTACATTATAAAGTCAGCCCTACCGTTTGAAATAGCCTTTAAAACTAAACTATGAAACTCCTTATAATTATGAAAAGATCCAAAGTTCTATTTTTTGAAGTTATAATTATAATCCGCTGCCCCTTCACAGTTTCCAAACTTTCCAAGCTCATGAAAATCTTTACCTTTATCACGTCACTCCATCTCACAATCAGGAAACTGGAAATGGAAAACAAAAAGTATTAGTAAATGTTAAAAGGAAAAAACTAAAATTTAGATTATCTCTCTCTCTCTCTCTCTCTCTCTCTCTCTCTCTCTCTCTCTCTCTCTCTCTCTCTCTCTCTCTCCAATGTTTGAATATGTCCTTTAGAGATCTATAGCGTTATCCATGAAAAATCTTTTTCTTTTTAGGATTTTCATCAGGAAGGGATTGGTTTAGTTTATTGGATGTAAATTTCTCAGTGAATTTCTCTGAGTAAATATGCTCCGTATCTACATTTTTTACCATAGTGTGTACTAACAAGAATGATTTAAAGCACCTATATATATTTATATTTGGATAAAAGCTTGATAGGAATTTCATCTATTTGCCTGGAGATGCAAGGGAGCGATGGGTATATCACCCTAATCGTCCACCTTTTGCCGCCAAGTTTTATATAACAAGTGCTTGAAATAAGGCAATAATCCTTATGGTATGATATAGAGTATTTTCCACACATAAAAAAAATAAAATAATAAAAAAGTATGTTATGGTATTTGTCGCTGTGTTTGTGGTCAAATTTAGATTTTGACCTATGTATCCTATTGTTTATATGCAAAGTTGGAAAACGTCAATTCTTGCAGCGGCTGTATTTGAGTTTATCATTATTATTCCTACGCCTTAGCCTTACATTTTTCTATTGGACATTATCTTTCTACAAATATATCATGTTTTATAGGTAAAAGTAGTATTCTTGGTAAATCTGCTTTGTTTAGTGAGAACGCATTCCTGCACTTGACCCTCAAGACAGATAATAAATTTATAAAAAAGAATGTCAGGCTAACGAACAGGTATTTTTGGTAAATGTTAATCCTCTTATATTGTTGGGTGTATCTAGAGCTAAGCAATTTTTCTATCAGTTGCACATGCTTTAATCACTGAAGGGGTGTCTACTAATACATTGCCTCCATACATTTCAATCAAAATCTACTAATCTTTTCATTCAACTATGATATTGTTTGCATTTTTTTTTCTATTTCATATGTTTTCCATAATCATTTCATTCAGTATTGCTCCTTCTATACTATATCTTGTTTTTCCACTAGCACCCCCACAAGAATACAGCATATTATAATTCGTGTTATTCACTTATTATATCTTTTCTGTCATCTTAAACATTGAGTATTAGAACTTACTTTGGCAAAAGACTTTTATTGCTCTAGAACTCTATTATGTTGGACTCTCAATAAATACCATGATATACTGCTCCATAAATGGATTAGTTTATTTTATCTCATTACTTAATACAATGAAAGTTTGAAATTTAAATACTGATCATAGATTTTACAAAGCCAATTGAAACAATATATTGAGGACGTCACAGAAGACTGGTACTTCATTTTAGCTGATCTGTAAATTGTGAACTGAGGACACTGTTGACTGACTAATATTGAAAAATCAGTCATCTTTTCCGCATAATTTTATCCAAATATTCATACTCATATGTCAAAATAATGCACCAAATAATCTTTATCCCTTTAATAAATTTCACGGAGATTACAATACTCTCATATCCCCCTAGCTGCATAGACTTGCTTCGTTCGTCGATCTTAACCCCCCCCCCCCCCCCTACACACACACTTTCAGGTGCGCCAGCGGGCACCCGGTAAGGGTGATGTAATTAAAATTATCATCCACTGATCTGGAGGATTACAATGAAAATCGAAGTTTGGTTGTTGGCACCAGAAAACCAGGGCAGCAAAATGAAAAGGAAAAATACGTTCTATTGACAAAAGAGAGAAATTTACGAGTGGGAGGTAAAGTTTTATTATCAATTCTGAAAAAAATATCCCGCATCTTCTTATAAATTTCAACGTAATCTTTATATCTTAGAGAGAGTGGGAAATTCAAACGATTTAACTGATATGGGTAGGAGTATGGGTAAGTGATTGCTATAAACTTACTAAAGAAAGATGATAGGCTCCCAGTGCCTACGCATGTAGTAATCACAGAAATAAATCTATATAAATGAAAAATCCCATATACTTGAGAATTTCCAGATATTTAGACCTTAATCAATAAAAAAGAAAATAAGGGAAATGCATAATGTTTCTGGCGAATTATGCTGGAAATGTCAGTGATAAATTCAATCTAAGTAACCTTTTAGAATATGATATTGGAAAACATGACACAAAACCAATTATAAAAAATCTAGATCTTCTTCGGTATGGAAATATTAGGTATCTGCAAGATAATAATTTAATATCCTCTAACGAAAGTGCATGGGACTATACGGTAGTTTTAGCGAATATGGACCAATCAGGCTTTGCACTAATTTAAAAGAAAAAAACAATCAAGGTAACTAAGCAAAGTAATTTCCCCCTACAAAATATTTCCGATTACTTAGATTGAGTGGAGAAGCCAACTCCATTTTCAACATCAATTTTGCTAAAGGGTTTTAGTAACAACCTCAAACTTAACCAGCGCGGAAAATATCCGCTTTCATCATACCGTTTGCCAGTTATGAACTCGGAGTTACGGCCTTCGGTATAAATAACGCAGCCAGTAATTTCCAATGATTGGGAAATAAACTTTTGAATGGTAAGAACTAATATGTTGAGTATGTAGATGATCATGTGATATTCTAATGAACATAGTAAGAACATTTAAGACATTTCGCGAAATTCCTGGGATCCCTTGCAAAAATGATTTTTTTTTTCTAAATCTGATGAAAGAAAATATGTGAATCTGGGGAAATCTCTATAAATTGCTTAGGTCATAAAGGGGAAAGTGGTAAGTTTTGTTAAAAAAAAGGGGGAAAACGAACGTTATCAGCAATTTTAAAAGCCCGGCAACTAAAAAGCAGGCTGTAGGATTCCTCCGAATGGTTTCATATCTGTTGATTTGTACTTTTATATATATATATATATATATATATATATATATATATATATATATATATAGATATATATATATATATGTATATATAGATGGGACGGAGTTTCGTATTAGGTAAGAAGTGTTTAGTACGTTTCAACAAAAAGGATTAGGGATCTAATAATGCTAACACCTGAATTTAGAAACATAATTTAATCTAGCGTTCGATGTCACCGATACCGGCATATGAAGAGGAGTCATCTTAAAATAAATAAACTGAATGAAGCATTCAGGCACTTATTCAAATGAACTGAATGAAACCCAGCAAAATTATTCAACTATTGAGAAGGAATTACAAGACTGATATTTCGCAGCACGTCGTGATCCATTTTAACTGTGTGCACTGATGACAATCCAGTAATTTATGTGAAGAGATTTATGAATGAAAATAAACGTTTAACGTAATAGAGCCTAAAATAACAGGATCATCACCTGGGAGTTGTTCATATAATGGGTAAGAATAATGTAATAGCTGAAAACCTGTCTAGAGATTTTTCACTCTGAGATAAGAGGTTTTTTATTTCTCTCTTCAATCTGAACGAGAAGAGCAAGGGCCATTTTCATTGCCACTTGGTATTCTATTTTGCTATTAGCGTGAATGTTCGCTAAAGCTAAAGTTGAATTGAAGCGAAGTGCAGAATTGTTTTTCAGTTCAGAGAATGTTATTTTTTTCTTGCTAATCTTTAGACAAACTAATTAGGTGATTCTCTTTTTTTGAGGGAGAAACATGTCATAGGTAAACGTAATAATTTTAAAGAAATATGTGCAAATAGAGGTATTGCACCTTTTTTCCAAAAGTCACTGCAACAAGAAGAACTCGAGATAGTGTTTGCTCTAAGATATAATAACCTCCAGTTATAGATCGGTAGCCAAATGGTGTTTATACTAAAAATCGTGGTAACAATTGTGGACTACAGGGTCACGTATAAAATGCCGCGTTACGGCACTGTGGAAGCCAAAGGGGAGCTAAAAAATCAGATCGACCAAACGTAGATACGTATCACAAGCAAAATGTTTCCGGGTAGCCCACACTCAACACACTGATTAGGAAATGTTCTATGCCAGAAGAAAAAAAAAAAAACCTAGATAAACAGCGGTACTACTTGAAAAAAATCATTATACTTATAAACATTTCTGAGAATTCAGAATGGCTAATGCCAGACATTATATGCTGTATTGTCTTCCAGACAAAACTAAAAGTTGACCACCACCCTTACCCTAGTAATTGATATAAATAAAACATAAACGGTACTGAAGGAAACTCATCATCATCTTCATCATCATTATCATCTCCTCCTAAGCTTATTGACGCAAATAAAAAAGGAAAAAAAAAAGATGGAAAAATTTGAACCTTAAGTTCGGGTAACAGGATAAAAATCCATTATGTTACGTTAGCACGTTTCACAAAAGTTATAACTTATGTTTTTTACTTTATCTCTAACTTTTCAATTCATAGTAATTAATCAATACTGAATGGATACAGTAAGTAAATAACTGAAAATAAAGGTTTAGAACTTGAAGTAACTTGCTGGTCTTAGCATTTAATTACTAAGGTAAATCTGTTGCATTCAAACGTTTAAAAAATGCTATTACGTACATCCAGTTTTCCATATGCAGTATCTTTTTTTTAACGTGACTCAGTACTCAACAATAGGTACCAGATTCGTTTAACCAAACACCACCTGACTTGCCCTCTATTACTCTTGTCAACATTTTGGGGCCAAAACGAGATTACGTGAAAACCGGTCCATGTGGAAGCGAGACCACATTAAGTGGAACATTGACTCCAGATATAATCTGATTTTTTATCTTGAATCTTCTTTGGTACATTTGAAATAGGTGTCTTTAAGGAAGCTAATCAACATGCAGAAATTTGGAAAAAAATTCTTGTATGGGAGTCACGATTGCCAGATATATTTCCCTCTCAAACATATGGTGTATACGGTTCCAGAAGAGATTATCTAGGAGAGATAAACATCAAGGTAAGTAAACCAAAAGTCTGGCAAAACCAGGTTCTGACGGAAGTCTCCCCTTCATACGACAACCATCTTTCTCCTGAAGTTTTGCAATACCCAAAAGATGTTTAGCCGGTAACAACTTTCTAGCTTGTGACAAGTTGTCAACACTTCCTTCACGTCCCGAATAGTAGCAAGTCCTTTCTGCTCTCTATTAGCACAATCGCCTAATTTTGGGTAAAAACAACTTTTGCTTTCTCATATGTGACGTCCCAAAGCCCAAACCTAGCAATTTCTCCCCAGCTGAGACCCCCTAGCCACGAAAAATAACTTGAAAACTCGTTATTTAAGAATTTTCAATTGCTTTACATTCTACTCTTTTCCGCTTATTTATAACTTATTAATTATCTTGATTTGTGTCAAAGAAAGGAATGTAAATTCAACAATTATTTTTTTCTGTAAATTATGTTCGAATATGCTTATTATATTTTTGTGATTTTCTTTGTATATCTATGTTCCATATTTCTTTTGCTGGTATCGAAGATATGTTGATTATGCATGGTAATTACCATTAATTCATGGAAGATAACTGCTGTCCTAATGAAACTCATATATATATATATATATATATATATATGTATATATGTATATGTATATATATATATATATATATATATATATATATATATATATATATATATATACATGGAATTTAAAATTAGTATGGTGAACTATATTTATCTCCTTTATATCGACAATAATACTTCAAATAAACAAAGTGAAATTACAAATTGATAGGTGAAACCCATCATACATTTATTGATATTATTGAAGAAATATATTTCACCATTCAAGGGAGTATCACTACAAGCAAACCTACA
>NC_090750.1:50792487-50799987 GCF_036898095.1 Palaemon carinicauda | reverse complement strand
ATGAATTAAACGTTTAGGCCAACTGCTGGGATCCTTGAGGATCATTTACCACTTCTTACAACTACTCGAAAAATTATTTTTTTAGCCAGAATTTAAATTTTCTGATCCAACAATGCCCATGATAGCCTTCAGTGTTATCCTGAATTACAACGAGGCCAAAGTGGGTGGAGCCTCGTGAAGTCATCATTCTGACGACAATTACTGGTGAAGGTTTAAAGCCAAAATATGGTACCAGTTATTTATTTATTTTTTTTCTTTTTTACAGTAAATACGTAGGTAGCTAGACAATAAATAAAAATTACTGGGCATTGGATATAGCAGTTATCAAATCAAGCTGGTCTACTACGTTTTTGAAAATTACCAACTAATCCATACACCTTGTCAATCTGATTGTGACCTATAAAGTAGACTGTAATTTCTTAGGAAACTTATTCTGGGAGTTAGACTAATAATCGAAGTGTTTTTGTATTTATTAACATATTTTGTTCGTTTGTTCATTATGACAATTCTCAGTGGAGAGGTCTCAGAGTTCATAAAGGTGTACTGCTTTGCTTTTATTTACACTTTTGTGTTATTGTTGGCAGAGGTATAGCCTTCGTTACGTATAGCCAATCATCGATCGAGAAAGAGAGAAGAAATGCCGTCATAAGTTACGTAACGAGTGCGTTCGAAACCTTTTCAAAAATCGTCACTTTTACTTAATAAAGTACCAAATTTATTCAACCTACGTAATGCAGAATATAGTCAAAATTTATGTGTAGATATAATGTGCATTCTGAATAAGCGTTATATTTATGAAATTCATAGAAAAAAAGTTATTGCGAAAAAACCGTGTTACAGAGGCCCTGAATCTCATAATAGAATATTGGAGACGAAATTTAATCATATAAAATCATATACTCGATTTAATCGATTTTTGTTGCTTCTCATTCTATGGTGAAATATTTGATTCTTATTTTTGTAAAACATCAATATTCTTATTTAGTAATCTGGTAAAGATATTTTATTTTTAAAACGTTGATAGGTTACCTGGGAGTCAATAGTAATTATAATGCTGATGTATAACTAAGTTACTTCATCTAATACACACACACACACATATATATATATATATATATATATATATATATATATATATACATATATATATATGTATATATGTATATATATATATATATATATATATATATATATATATATATATATATATATATATATATACGTCCATACAGTCATAGATACAAATATACATATATCAACGTGTTAATATCCTTTTTTGCATATTTATACAACTTGGTCTTACATATATTACACGCCATTTTAAAACCTCTCTCCTTCGAGTTTTCACTGTAATTTTTGTTGGTGTTTCACTGCTCTTCTTTCATGCATATGATATCAGAGTTTTCATTTCTAAAATGGACCTTCAGAAGTAAGGTCAGGTTTTGAGATCTCTTGGAAGACACAAGGTCAACTGAGAGACTTCGATCATTTTCTTTATACTTAAAAAACTATTGACCTTTTTTTTTTAGGATAATTATTTTCATTTGGGAGGATATTTAATGAACTTATTATTACCGTAACAGAAGAGTTTCTTTTTATTTGTCATTAAATTAAAATGACGCTGGTATTTCCTATTGTCCCTTTTCACAATTTTCTATTGAAATATTTCCATATATCAGGCATATTCATCGAAACACTGGTTCTTGCGTTTAAGTTAAAGGCACAATTTTATAAGTAACGAAAGATAAAAGGCTGTTATCACCCTTAGAAAAACTATTATTCATTTTAACCAAGAACATTAATTTTTTACTTTTATCATTAGTATGGGCGATGGCTACTGGAGGCAATACATATACAGTACAGTTCTCCAATGGTAATAACTAATGACATATATATGTATATATATATATATATATATATATATATATATATATATATATGGATCGAACCATGCCACCAATATATATATATATATATATATATATATATATATCTATATATATATATATATATATATATATATATAGGCTCCTATATATATATATATATATATATATATATATATATCTATATATATATATATATATATATATAGGCTCCTATATATATATATATATATATATATATATATATATATATATATATATATGTGTGTGTGTGTGTGTGTGTGTGTGTCACCATCATCTGCAAAATACATATAGTAAGTATATCAGAAATTATATTGTATTCGTGAAAATTTGAATCATTCCGATGTCAATCATTTTTCTTTAGTGTTATATACCTTACGAAATGCACTTTCATGGTGCAATGGGGTTCAACATGAGCACCTTCTTTTATAATTGGAATATCCTTCAGCCTCGTTCTCAGCTCTTGAGAAATCGTAAAAAAAAAAAAAAAAAAAAAAAAAAAAAAAAAAAAAAAAAAATCATGTTGCTTGAGTGGTTTCGTCATTCCGAGATGAAAGATGATTCATCTCGTATTCTTCATTCTGTAATAATTCCTGCACCAAATTTAACATCATAAAGTTTATGCGTTAAAACATTTACTTCTGAACTTGAAAAAAGCATCACATTTTTTCTTTTAAACTTAAGGAACTGCTTGTCCTTTTATAGCTACCCAAATTTCATTTTACACGAAAGGGTTAAACCATAAGAACTACCAACTATAATGGCATTTAAATATACTAAAAATTATCAAGAAATAAAGTAGTTTCTCAGAGATACTAAAATAAAACCAGAGTTAACTGTTGAGATTGAATAAAATACTAATGAGACTCTTTCAAGGATTAAGAAACTCGGGGTTTAATCTTCATGTTCATGACTTATGCTATTAGGATGATGATCTACCGAATGCGTAATGAAAAAATCCTGATCAAATAATATGATAGTACTCACGCCATATGCGTTAGGAAATAAAGAAGCTTTGACGCTCTGCTGCAAAGTTTCCATTTGGATTATCCTACTTCCCTCGGTCCTACTTGGATTCAGGACCCCTCTCAAGGCTGCCGTGGATGTCGCAGCTAAAATGGTGTATGGTGACTTGTTAGTGGCCCATGCTGGTGTTTTTTTTTTTTTTTTTTTTTTTTTTTTTTTATACCTCCTTCAAAGATCTATGTCACGTTGTGACGGGATTTTCTCCCTACCGCCATACTTATAAGTTCTCATCAAAACACCATATGCCAAAAGACTTAAACACAACACATGTCTTTGTGCGCATCGACACCACTGACACCCGTTTACATTGACCTTTTCCTTATTATCCATCGCATGATACAGGCTTTCTTAAATAACATCTGTGGCAAAAAAGAAGGGGTCACTTTTGATAACTTAAAACCTGCGTATCTCCTGCAAGATGACCCCCCTACAGTTTGCGTCATCACATGTGTCTTTTATAGGGTAGGAGCCATGTAATGCATACGCATTTATACGCGTTCATACACTGCAATGCTCTCTCTCTCTCTCTCTCTCTCTCTCTCTCTCTCTCTCTCTCTCTCTCTCTCTCTCTCTCTCTAATAATGAAAGAAACCTGTTTAAGCTTTCATTGACGGCATATAATCCCTTAAGCTATTGGCTTAGTGAAATTACATGGAGGAAGTGGTGTGAATTTTGTTTTACCTTGTGGTCAGTGACCCCGTTCTAGATTTGCTATGTTTCCCATTGCAAAGTTATCTTTAAACATTGCCTACAATGCATCACTAATAGAGGTAACAAATTCAAAAGTAATTTGTTTTTTCCCTAAGATACAAACCTGTAGCTATCTATAGAGATTCTACTTTTGGCAAAGCTAGATGACTAGCCGTAAGATTTTTAGCGCGGAATATACCACCTAATGAACTGCAGTAAACGTTCATTCTAACAGAAATGCCATATCATAGAATAATGCTATTAAGTATATTAATAACATTTAATCATAGATACCTTTTCCTTGAACACAAGTGACTCACAACCTTGTCATTTTCAATTCTTTTGTAGACATATAAACCTCTTTTCAATGCAACTTCTAGATTCAAATGAAGAGTGGCGATCCACAAAGCTCTTTATGAAGTCCATAAGAATGAGATGGGTTTTCTCTCATGCATTGTGATGGGATGTAAATGACGAGTTCTCGCAGAGCAAAGACGGATCGTGGAAAGAATCTGTATTAGAATAATATGGAATTCCTTTTTCTTCTCATATGCCTGTCTTTACTCCCCTATGAGCAATTGATGTACAAGGTTACTAGAAATATGAAACGGTATTTATTGTTTTGTAACAGTTATTGAGTCTAAGATGGAAAGCTGTATAATTCAATTTAGTCTGGCTACTTTATTTTCGAAGGTAATCTTAGATTTTCACTTCATTTGATTAGGTGAATAATATTTTGGTTTCCTACAGTCAGCGTTCCTCAAAAGTAATCTTTTAACAATTAGGATATAATTATTTTTATATTGTAGTTTTCAAATAGTATTTCATAAGATTGTTGGCGAAATCTCGTTGTTATTTTGTTATTTGTTGACATTTATTCTAAGGATTTCTGTTTTGTCTTTCATGATCAAAAATTAGAATCTTGATCATTTAATCTAAGCATTGTAGGTAGATGAGCTTACTTATAGTGAAAGGGGAAAGCCGGAAATAAGGCCAAATAGCTGAAGGTGGACAAAGCAATGATTCGAATTAAAATATTTAGCATGCCTAATGAAATGTATAAATGATTCTGGAAGGAAAAGTTATTATTAATAAAGGCATATTATTAATTAAAGTGTCGGCTTGTTCTTGTTTTTTTTTTTTTTCTGGAGAATGAAAATACTACCGATAATGCAAGACTGTGGCGGGATGCATACAAAAGCAAACCCCACACCCTTGATCACTCTAACAGACAATTGCCTCTTCAACACAAACTTTCCCCTTACGTTATCATAAACTGGACTCTGTGACTGAAGGGAAACAAAAACAAAACATAACCTTAAAACTATATTTCTTAATACTAAAACAATCACTTGATACTAAAAAATCACCAATCATAGACCATAACCAAAAAATAATCACAACTTAATATTACAATCTTAACCTACTGTAATTAGAAAACACAAAACTTAAAACTAAAATTCACTTCAACCACAATATAAACATAATTATCATATATGATTCTGAGTGGACACTTTCGTTCACACAAGGGCCAACAGTCTTTAATAGCCCAAAACCACAATTCTGCAGCAACCGAAACACTGACAAATATTATTACACAATTGCATTAATCATCATCATCATCATCAATAAGCTAAACAAATTCTTTCAACCGGGCTGGATCGTTACAGCATCTATATCATCAAGATCCACAGAGCAATCCAATCAGTTCCTTAAACAATCCAGGTCATCAATAATTCATTCCACATTCAAGGAAAAATCTCTCCAAAGGAGGAATTACTGCTCAAATAATAATCAAATATTTCCAAGCTGGTAAAGAAAAAATAATAGTAAATCCAGCACTCAAACCACATAACTGCCTCTAGCTGCAGTCAAATCAAAAAGAACATTCACCCAAGACATCCAGCACTGTCCTAACCTTGCTAAAACCAAACAAACAACCTCATTTATACGAACATTCTTTCTCTCAACAAACAATCGATACACTAACTACCTCTCGCTCGCTGACACACACACACTCTCTCTCTCTCTCTCTCTCTCTCTCTCTCTCTCTCTCTCTCTCTCTCTCTCTGGCTTTGGCAAAAAACAAAAAATAAAAATAGATAAAAATTGATCCTCCACAAGACAAGAGATCAAGATAATAAAATTGTAGTCGAAGAATTAGGTGAAGTATGAGCTCATTAAAGCTCGTGGATTAACCGAGAAATATAGATATCGGATGTGTTGATAGTTTGCCGACGACATGGTCCCCCAGGTACTTTAGGTTAGATTCTCATGTTTGAGTTTTTCAACAGATCTGAGTGAATATCGGTAAAGAAACCTAAATATTTGATATCCAGAGTTGTGTAACTTATAATAGACAGATTTTTAATCATGGGTAGGAAAAGTACCTCGCGTTCGTTCGGATGCAGCAACAGATTTATATTAGGCAGACTCGATTAGGCTAAGTTGTGTTATTGTTTTTCTTGAGCATGGATTACCATTTTACCGCTTTATGCTTTGGCTCCAGAAATGCAGCTGATCTATAATAATCTGTGTTTATTTTTGAACTCATTAGCTTTGCAGCATATTGATATGTATGGAAACTTAAATAGCATAAAAAATCATGTGTGCATTGTTGAAATAGGGTTTAACCAACATCAGCAAAACTCTTGATTTATCGTTCTACTAGTTAGAGAGGTACAGTATATCTTTGTAAAAGGGGTATCAAAATACCCAATTAAAATTACATTAAGGTTTTGACTTTGATGTTACAATCTTGCTATAAATTTCCATATTCCAAGTTTTTATTTAAATGGATTTAAAGGAATTTTATAAGAAAAATTGCTTTGTTCAAAGGAATTTAGACATCACTAGACCAATCTACATATCAAGTAAATTGTAATCCAGAAAATATATGGTATTCAAATTATAAATTTGAACATACTGGAACCTAAAATGGAACATATGATAAGAAAGATAATAAAAAGTGACCAGCATCCAGAATGGCTAAAGTATTTGTTAAAGTAATAGGGATTTACTTTAATGGTTATGGTCATTTAATGAAGCTCTAAATATGTCCTTATCTATGTATCAATACAGCCCTCTATCTACCCATCTATGCGAGCAGCGCATATACATTAAATTAGATAACCTTAGGTTTAAAGGCATGGAAACCATTGTTTATAGATAAGAAAATATATCAAATGAAACTATCTAAGCATTAACCTGATTAAATGCATATTAACTACAGATAATCTATCTAACCATCCAACCACCTATCTATTTATATTTATGAACTGAGCTCCTAAGTCAAATAAAACCACATGAAATATCTATTCCCGTAAAATGTGGAGCTATATTTCGTTGAAAACTTTTCTTTTTTGAAAACTATATCCTTTGCATCGGGAAACTGCGAAGAGGCTTTGCCAAATCCCCTTCTTCTTTGCCCAGATTCCTGAAAGGATTTTATAAAGCTGCAGGAAAGATTTCCAGGGAAAATATTCGTTTATTTTTGGTTCCAAACAAGTATGTAGCCTACATGTAGCTTTATTTCCCAGCCTGGTACTACGACGAAAGGTAGGATTATAGACGTTACCTTAATCTATTCTTGATATTTCTTAAGAATATTTGTAACAGGGTTAATATACAATGGCATTAGTTGAAAAAAAAATGCAAGCTCAATGATTAAAGAGAAAAAAAACGATGAATATAGGGATTAATTTTATTTATTCAACTAATAATTGAATATAAGTTCTTTGAAAGTTCTTATGATGATCTATAAAATGTAACCGGAATGTGGTATGTAACTAAGTATAAGTGGAAAAAAATATACATTCGAATCTACATGGCTCATTCTGTACTATTCTTTATGTGGTTGCATTAAGAAAATCGTAAT
>NC_090750.1:50777487-50789987 GCF_036898095.1 Palaemon carinicauda | reverse complement strand
TCAGAGTAAAATAACAATCCTTAATATGTATAATGTATAACAGTTTTTCACATTTAAATTTTTGAATTTACACTCACAATTTTTTTTTTCTTTTTTTCAAATTGCATTATTTTACTTTTAACACTGCCATTTCCACTATTGTTAGTAATATCATTACTATTATCAAATTTACTATTATTACTTTTACTGATATTAATATCATTATTATTTTTTTTTTCTTTTTTATTACTACTATTATTGTTAATATTATTTTTATTATTCCTATTTCTGTATTGTAATTACAACAATTATTTCCTTGTTTATAATTTTTATAACTATTTCCATTTTTCACCGTAACGAAATATTTTCATTTTTGTATTTCTAAGCATATTGTTACTAAATTATTAATTACTAATTTTAACTGTGGTTACGTCTCATGAACACAAATCCTGTATATCACATTGATCATGATGAAAACTTTATTGATTTTGTGAACACATCTGATCTGTTTTCCTGTAAATATTACACTACTGACACATTTAATGATTCTCTCCCTAATCATATGCGGCAATGCCTTTCATTAATAAGTTTTAATATTCGAAGTTTCAAGAAAAACCATGACGAATTTATTGGCTACTTAAATAACTGCAACCATGAATTTGATATCATTGTATTGACCGAAACATGGGCTAAGGAAGAAACTCACTGCATGAATTATCTTCCTGGGTATAATGCGTGTCACAATTATCGGGAAGGTCGGAGGGGCGGCGGTGTGAGCATTTTCGTTAAAGACTCTATTGATTTTCAACCTCTTGATGACTTCTTCAACATTTCTAATGATAATTTTGAAAGTGTCGGTGTAACGGTTTCTATACCAAACTCGCCTCATAAAACAGTAATCTTAGGTATCTACAGACGTCCAGGAGGTAACGGAAATATGTTTTTCGACTCGTTAGAGGAGGTGCTAAGAAATCCAGGTATCTCCCCTATGAATACAATTGTCGCTGGGGACTTTAACATCTGCTTAATGAGGGAAGGGGAGAGCGAGACCATCCGCAGACTGATTAACACAATGCGATCTTTTGACTTTCGCCCGTCAATAACTAGACCAACAAGAGTCGGCTCGAATGACTCGCTGTCTTGTATTGACCATATTTGGGCAAATAATAATCTTGTTGGTAATAGTGGGATATTCTTAGCAGATATCACAGATCATTTCCCAATTTTCTGTAGTCTATTAATGCCTATATTAAACAACGTAGACAACAAAATAAAAATTCAATTCAGAGATATGAGCGAAGCGAATGACAGGAAATTCACGGAACTCCTGAGGGGGAAAGACTGGACCGAATATGGTCAAGCCTCATTAGATCCTCACCTGGGGGCGGCCTCTTTTACAGATGAAATAGACAGCTTTTTCAATGAATGCTTTCCGTTAAAAACAAAATATGTAAGTGTTAAAAGATTGGTGAATAAGTGGCTCTCCAAAGGGCTACTGAAATCAATTAACATTAAACATAATTTATATCGAAGAATGAAATTGGGTGCTTATAGTGCCCAACGCTATAGAAACTATTGTAATATGTTGCTTACATTAATTCGCGTGGCAAAGAAAAAATATTTTGATAGTACTTTTGATCAACTCCGAAATGATGCTAAAAAATCCTGGGATCTCATAAATTCGTCCCTTAGGCCTGGAAAGAAAAAGCTCACTTCGCTAAGAAAACTCATTGGTCGTAACGGCGAAACTATTACTGACAGCCAACAGATTGCAAATGCTTTTAATCTTCATTTCTCTACAATTGGTATTACTCTCCGAGATGCCCTGCCTCAAAATAATCAGTTAGATTTTCATTCCTATTTGCCTTCTTCAAATCAGCACTCTATTTATTTGACCCCATCTTCTCCACTTGAAGTAATCAACATTATAAAAAAACTAAAGAACAAAAAAGCAAATATTCATTCTCCCCCTACTAAACTATATAAGAATAATGCTAGTTTACTTGCCTTTCCTATATCCTTATTGTTTAACCGTTGTACTGCCTCTGGCATTTATCCTGACATTTTTAAAATAGCGTGCGTTACTGTGCTACATAAGTCTGGTGATAAATCGGATGTCAATAACTATAGACCAATAAGTTGCCTTCCCTTATTGAATAAAATTTTTGAAAAATTATTGTACAATCGACTCTACTCTTTCTTTACTAGATGTAATATCTTTTCTACCTGTCAGTATGGCTTTCTGCCGCTGCGTGGCGTTAGTACAAGTGATGCTGTAAATGACCTTCTTGAAAATATCTACAATGCGATGAATAAAAATGAATACCTTGGTGCGGTCTTTTTAGATTTGAGTAAAGCCTTTGACACAGTGTCTCATGATGTGCTGCTTAAAAAGCTCGAACATTATGGAATACGTGGAAATGCGTTACTCTTACTAAAATCCTACTTAACGAGTCGAAAACAATTTGTGACCCTCGATGGCCATCTCTCAGAGGTTATGGATGTCAAAATAGGTGTTCCCCAGGGATCAGTCCTAGGACCGTTATTTTTCCTCGCCTATATCAATGATCTACCTCGATCAGTAGGTAGGTTAAGCTCCATACTCTTTGCCGATGACACTACGCTTCATTTTAGACATAAAAATATCTACTCCCTCTGTGATACACTAACCAATGATTTAACTCGTGTAAAAAACTGGCTACTAGCAAATAAGTTAACCTTAAATGAAAGAAAGACATACTTCATTATCTTTTCTCTACGAAGAGTTCCTGTTAACATAAGGGTTGCTATAGGAGATCACACTCTGGATCAGAAGTCCAGTGGTAAATTTTTAGGGATAATTCTTGATAATAAACTAACTTTCTGTGAGCATGTAAATATGACAGTTAATAAAATTGCCAAAGTAATGGGTATCATATATAGATTAAAAGAGTATTTCCCCTTATATATTATAAAACAATTGTATCACTCGTTAGTATCTCCTCACCTAAATTACTGCAATACGGCGTGGGGGAGTAGTGGTAGAAATGTCTTGCAACCATTAATTGTAATTCAAAAAAGACTGGTAAGAATCATAAGCTCCAGTGATTACTTAGCTCATACATCGCCACTTTTCCGGTCTCTCTCGATATTGAAGCTGGAAGACAATTATAAGCTCTCCTTAATGAATATGATGTTCCAAACACTTATTTTGAACAAATTTCCAGATTTAAGACGAAAAATAATTCAGGAACAATCAGTTCATCCATACGGAACAAGAAATTCAAACTTAACTCTTCCTTTCATACGTATTAATAGATGCGAGCAATCGTATCTATACCAAGGTATTAAACTTTGGAATACTCTGCCCGCTTATCTAAAGGCACTGCTTAGCGTTCGGTCTTTTAAGAAATCATATACAAATCTCCTGTTATCTGGGTATTAAGCTTTACTAATAAATAATTATACTTGCTTACCTAACCACAACGCAAGTATGTTTCATTGTTTAGAATATTTTTTTTTATTTGTAAAACTAGTTCTTTTACTGAGTTTTTTGCTTAATATCTAAAATTTTTTCAATGTATATACCATTAGCTTTCATATACCATCCTTCTTTATCATATAAATATGCATTTCCATTTGTTTTTAGGCTAAGATTCTCATTTATATGTATCTATTTGTATACATATGATTATGTATATGTATGCGTACATTTTGTATATCTATATCCATATTTACTTTATTTTTTATTTTTACTTAATTGATGATATTATTTTGCTGTATTATTGCCCGAAGAGCTCTGCTCCACATGGGCTTGGACTGAGTCTTTTTTTCTTTTTGTAAATCTTTGAATGTAAATATCTTTTGTCCAATAAACATTATTATTATTATTATTATTATATTAAAGAAGTCCTTTTTGCTATAATATTTCAAAATCAGCTACTACAAAATTATTCAGATATAGTTTTTAAATCTTTAGTAATAACATGGTAAATGCAATTTGCTTTGATAATGTTGTTCGGTGCATTATTGATTTATGGAAGCTGATTATGAAAACAACCCTGACTTGCTTGTTATCGATCTTCAAATGAAATTACTTTAAAGAAATGAAATACTAAATATATCAGCTACTCCGAAACAAGGCCTGAAGTGTATGTCTTATTTTGGAATATTTTGAGTAGTTTTTAAGTCTATAACTTACCCCGAATTTGTTGAACAGCTAAATAGCCAGTCAAAATAACCACAAGTCTATTATTTTCTATGTGGTTTGAATTTACTTAACTAAATAGGCTATAGTAATAACCACTGGGGTCTACTATTTTCCCGCTACTCTGAGTATACTGAATAGCTAAGTAGCCAGTCGAAATAACCATCAGAGTCTACTATTTTCCCCTTTCTGAGCATCTAAATAGTCAACCGTATTAACCACTAGAGTCAACTCTGTTCCCTGTGCTCCAAGTTTGCTGAATAGTTCAATAACCACCAAAGTCACTGTTTTCCTTGTGGTCAGAGTTTGCTTGAATTAAATAGACAATTATAATGACCACCAGAGTCAACTGTTTATCCTGGGTTCCAAAATCGCTGAGAAGCTAAATAGCCAGTTATAATAGCAACCAAAGTCAACTGTTTTCACTGCGCTCCGAGTTTGCTGAGTAGCTAGATAACCAGTTGTAATAACAACAAAAGCCAACTGTTTTCACTGCGCCCCGAGATTACTGAGTAGCTAGATAGCCAGTTTCAATAACAACAAAGGTGAACTGTTTTCCCTGTGCTCTAGGTTTACTGAGTAGGTAAATAGCCAGTTATATTATCAACCAGAGTCACCTGTTTTTCCTGTGTTCTCAATTTGCTAAGTAGATGAATAGCCAGTTTTCATAAAAACAAGTCAACTGTTTTCCCTGTGCTCCAAGTTTGCTTAGTAGCTAGATAGCTAGTTGCAATAACAGCAAATGTCAGCTGTTTTCCTTGTGCCCCAAGTTTGATGAGTAGCTAGATAGCCAGTTGCAATAACAGCAAATGTCAGCTGTTTCCCCTGTGCCTCAAGTTTGCTGAGTAGCTAAATAGCCAGTTGTGATAACAACTGGGCTTATAGTATCCTGCTTTTCCAACTGTGGTTTTAGCTTACCAGCTAACAACAACAACAATAATAATAATAATAATAATAATAATAATAATAATAATAATAATAATAATAATAACTGTTTTCCCTGTGCTTCAAGTTTGCTGAATAGGTAAATAGCCAGTTATAATAACAATAAAAGTCAACTGTTTTTCATGTGGTTCAAGTTTGCTGACAAGCTAAATAGCCTATTGCAATAACAACAAAAGTCAACTGTTTTCTCTGTGTTCCATGTTTACTGAGTAGCTAAATAGCAAGTTGTAATAACAACAAAAGTCAACTGTTTTCCCTATGATCCATGTTTACTGAGTAGCTAAATAGCCAGCTGCGATAACAACATAAGTCATCTGTCAAACTCTCACCAAAAAATTTATACTTGCTACCAGTGATTTTATTTCATTGTCGATATTACTTTCCTTTTCATATATGAAAATGGTAACTCTTCCTTCCTTTTTTCTGTCAATTATTTTAAGGTTTTATTCATGGGATTTTAGCCCTTGTAGTCGGTTATATAATAAACAATTTCTTTAAAAGAAGGAATTGATTATAATCGTATCATAAGGAGTTCGGATTTTAGCATATATGGAAGAGGTAAAATACGGTATTTACCTATGCATAATTACATATGGGTACATCAATATATAACTAGAATCGAGAAAAAAATATCGTTTTATATCATTTCATTGTGATAGGTTTAACAAATGAACGTACACAGCTGCCTATAGTGTGCCAGGGAATAATCACTAATCTTTACAAATGTAAAAGAAATATCACAACTAATCTTTGTTTAAAGATCAGCACTACTTTTTACAGGTTACTTCAAATTTTTCAGATTGAGTTAGTAATACACGACGAATGCATTATGCGACTTCCAAAGGGTTCATTACTATACTATACAGAGAGAGAGAGAGAGAGAGAGAGAGAGAGAGAGAGAGAGAGAGAGAGAGAGAGAGAGAGAGAGAGAGAGAGAGAGAGAGAGAGAGAGAGTTGTATTGTTTGAATTGTCAAAATAACTGCCAAAAACGGAGATTCACGCTGAAATAAAATGCGGCTGCCCGAGCTGTTATCAGCGATGGTCCAGAGCTTCCTTTGTTTGCTTCGGGAAAACTTTGATGCTCAACGCAACGGAAATGCCACCTTTGACACTTAGGGGATATGGAAGGGCGATGAGTATTTCAGAACATAATAGAAAATAGAAAATATTAGGAATTAAACCATAGATAAAGGTTGGATGAATGAGAACATTTGAAGGAGATTGGAGGGGAGGCTAGGCCTGTCATAATCTTGAGGAAGAAAAGATTTATCCAACAAGCACGCACACACATGGACCATATATATATATATATATATATATATATATATATATATATATATATATATATATATATATATATATATATATATATATATGCATATATATATATATATATATATATATATTTATACAAATATATATATACATATATATATATATATATATGTATATATATATATATACATATATATATATATATATATATATATATATATATATATATATATATATATATATATATATATATATATATATAATGCTTAATCTCCTTCATATCTCCTAGAATATTAGTAAAGAATTTAGGGAGAAAACGTTTTATTGCTTTTACGCTTGTAAGTCTGTTTCCTTTAAATATTTACCCTCGGTTTGACTCAAGTGCGCTCTTGATGAAAGCTCCCTCTCACGTCAAATCTGTTTATATTTTAACCACTTTCAGTCACAGTATTTTCTGTTCGGCTTTGTTTCTCTTTTTGTTTAATCTCCTTCTGGTCAGAGAAGAGGAACAATCGTGATTTTTTTCTTTATCAATTCTTTTTTTTACTCATAACCATTAAAATAAAATGTTTCTTCATTGATGTCATATGGTCTACTAAATGCATTATATTTTTATAAATAATTTTGCTTTTCCATATTTAAAGGTAAATTTTTCTCCCATTTTCTTTATCAAATATTTTTAGGAATATTTCTCGCGATTTCAGATGTTGCAGTGAGTAATACAATTAGAAATTTGTTTATTATCAATAGTTTACTATAAGTGCATCACAAGGAAGTAGTTTATTCCAAACATGCAAAAACCGAAATATAGTTCTTACGTTTGCGACTAAATGTCTTCTTATAGTACCTCCTTTCATATTGCTGGAAGCAGAAAAAACATTTATCGCCATAAACCCTTTTAAAGTGTAACATATCCAATTATCATTTGTTTATTGCGAGCTAAATAACATGCACAGCTTTATAAAACACAGTGTAAAAGAAATATTACAACTAAATATTTGTTCAGTTGCGATTGCATAACGAGTGCAATAGGCGACTTTCAAGGTTCATTGGTAAAACTATATGAAATGAGAGAGAGAGAGAGAGAGAGAGAGAGAGAGAGAGAGAGAGAGAGAGAGAGAGAGAGAGAGAGAGTAAAAAAAGTCAAAGTCAAAAACCTTTATTCCATTATAAAATGGTTATTCTGTTACATAACAATATAAATTATTTACATAAAATTCACAATAATTGGATTGTAAAAATCTAGGATATATATACATTCAAGTAAAATTTAAAAAATATTGCTTAAGTTTCTTTTTGAATAAATCAGAACTAACATCGTACATACATTTTTCTTTTAATTTTATCCACTTTAATTGCTGGAGAGTTGGGGTGATGTAATCGTGTTTTTTCACCCTAATAACAGCTACTCTACCTGCAAAGTTTTGGATTTTTTGAGCTTTTTCCATGTGCATATCATTAGTTACCCCCCATATCTTAATACAGTAGTTTATTACACTCAAGACTAGACTTTCCACAATCAAAGCTCGAGTAGTATCATCAAAGTAATCTTTTACTCTACTTAGATACATTAGAATGCCACTCACTTTTCTACTCAGCTCGTCAATGTGAGTACTGAATGTCATGTACCTGTCCATGTGTAGACCTAGATTTTTCACATGTTGACTTATCTTTACTTCATCACCATCGCATTTTATTACAATGTCATCTGGAATTTTGCTAATATACTGTGAGCTACCCACAAACATGCACTGTGTTTTGGTGGCATTTAATAATAGCCCTTTTCTTAGAAAATATTTCTTAATTTTGAGCAATATTAGTTCAGCCCTTTTAATCAAGGCATCTAGATTTTCTATTTGATCAGCCAAAAGAACTTGGGTGTCATCAGCATATTGAATTAGCAGGCAGTTTTCTATGTATTTAATCATATCATTAACGTAGACTAAAAACAGAATTGGACCTAAGACAGATCCCTGTGGGACCCCAAATTCAACCTTGTCAATGCAAGAATTTACGTCTCCTAATCTAACTACCTGACTTCTATCCTTCAAGTAATCCTGAAACCAGAAAGTATCAATGTAATGTTCCTTAAGAGATTTACACAATTCATCATGGTTGACACTATCAAATGCCTTTGATAGGTTGCATAAAATTAATATGGAAACTTTTTTTCTATCGATATTTTTATAAATTTCATCTGTTAATATCATCAAAGCTGTTTCTGTTGATAAACCTTTACGGAATCCATGCTGAGTGTTAGAAATCAAATTATTTTTTTCTAGATGTTCCATTAACTGATTACATACAATCTTCTCTATTACTTTCGATATTACTGGAAGGATAGAAACAGGTCTATAATTACCAGGGTCGTCCTTGTCTCCTTTCTTGTGAAGAGGGTCTACGAGGGGTTGTTTCCAAATAGAAGGATATTTCCCAGTTACAATCGATGTATTTATGATAACCGTGATATATGCAATAGCTGTAAGGGAATCTTTTAGAAAACTAGTAGGAATACCATCCATCCCGTAACCATTACTATTATCCAAACTCTTAACTGTTAATATTGTTTCTACTGTAACTGGTTGCGGTCTAAACAATCTTATATTATTGCCAAAATTATTTTGAGTGATTCTAATATCTTCATTTTCGTACTTTTGTAGAATTTCCTGCGTTTTACCATAAGTTATTTTTCCTACATTAACAAAGTATTGGTTAAATTGATCTGCTCTAGCTTTTGGGTTGTCGTATTCAATCTCTTTATTTGTTTTAGTAGATACAATATTATTCATAATTTTCCATGTTTCTTTGCGAAATTTACTTTTCTTGATCTTGTCTTTGTTATAATAAGCTTTGGCAGTACGCATCTTAGAATTGATGAGTTTTTTCATTTCCTTATACGCATTGTTCAGATTTTTATCATGTCTATTTTGTTTAAGCCTTTCTTGCATTTTGTCCCTTTCAATCATACTGTTTTTGAGATCATTGTCTATCCAAGGTGCACTGGGTCTCCTTATTTCCTTCGTGGTTATTGGGGCACATTTATCTAAGGCGCTATTATATACTTTATTGAAAATTCCTGTTTGAATATCTGTGTCATCAGTATGCATGATTGTATCTAAAATTAGTTTTTGGTCTAGCAATGTATAGCACAAAAAATCTGCAGAATAATATTTTAAACATCTAGAGGTTACCGTGACTGGTTTACGCTTTGGCTTCTTAATATCTATGATAAATGAAATATGTTCATGGTCAGCTGCAATACTTGGATTTACCTTGATGTTTATAACACTTTTCTGCTTGTTAGTTATTAAAACGTCTAGTAGTGTGGATGAGATGGGGCTAACTCTAGTAGGTTTATTAATCATTTGATTTAATTTGGTGACTCTTAAAATATTATGTATCTTTGCTGAACCTAACATCAAATCATCATTTAGATCACCTATTACATAAATTGATTTATTCTTTAGAGAAACTATTCTCAGACATTCCAAAATATAGTTAAAAGTATCATTTGAAGCATGCGGATGTCTATATAAGCAACCAATGATAACAGAAGGTAACTTACGAGATTGTACAGAGAGCCAAACCTCTTCTACCCCCTCTACTCTTTGAACATTAAGATTACAAATATTAACAGAAAGATTATTTTTTACATAAATACAACCACCTCCACCTCTTCCTCTGTCACATCTATATATTGTAAATTTAGGAAATTCAATGAGTGAATCGACAACATTCGGGGTTAACCAAGTTAAACATAATATATCAATATTTCTGTTTAAAAGCATTAATTCAATTTCACATATCTTACTAAGGAGAGACTGTACATTCAAATATTCTACACACAAAAGATCGTTTTTTGGAGTCACATGATTAGCTATCCCAGTACCAATGTCCGGGACGAGCACTTCTTGTGTGATAACTGCCTCTTGATGGAAGAGGCGGGAAGTCATATTCCCACATAGGCGCTCGTGACCAGTACTTGTCATGGGAGAGGTCATGGTAGTCATAAGGCTGAGCTGAATGACCTCTATTTGTCGACTGCCTATGGGGTGGTCTCCTATTGTATTCCTCAGTTTGGTATTGCGCGGGTGATCCTTTGGGGTTGGGGGTAGGGCCTATTATCATGGGAGTGGTAGGAGTGGGTATTCCATCTAAACCCCGCCTGAAATGGCCGCTTAGGCCTACCTACACTTCTTTGCGTTGACGGCTTCTTGGCGGCATCCAATTGTCTTCTTCTAATCAAGGCCAATAGAATAACAGGTCAACCCACGGCCGCTTGAAATTTTTGTCGTTTGCGCATCCGTGGTGTCAACAGGTTCAAAAGAGGTCCCAGGCTGAACCTATGGTCAGTCTTTAATGAGCAGCCCAGGAGGTCAGACATCCATCTCTCTCCGACTCAATCTGTCTCACAGCCTTGCTCTGTCTCAGGGTTATTATTATTATTATTATATTTATTTCATATTAATATCAAAAGTATAATAATAATAATAATAATAATAATAATAATAATAATAATAATAATGATGATAATAATAATAATAAAAATAATAATATAATTAAATGAGATTATGGACAAGCAGTCAGAGAGAGACAGAGGAGAGAAAGAAAATGTGAGAAAGAGGACACGTGCTCTTCTTTAGATTGCCCGGAGCTTTATCTCCGGACAGGGGCTTTCTATTGCCTTGGGGGCTTTTTGACGGTGCGTCTAGTCACGTGTCTCAGGTGTCGAACCTGCTGACGTCACATTAATAACGGCCATCCGAGCGAAAGCTGCGCGTGGATTGACCTGTTATTCTATTGGCCTTGCTTCTAATGTGGGGCAGGAACGGTCGAGTAATTATACCGTCAGCCCACGGATGCCCTCCCATCACTGTATTCTGCTTTTTCTCTGGCACCTCTGCTACAAATGATTGGCCTCAGTTAGAATGTCCAAGGTGCCGTACTTTAACTTCTTGTTGTGAGAGCCCTCGGAAAATTAACTCATCAACCACATTCTTAATAGATGCATTGCTGCTGACACCTCCAATGTATATTTCTACTGACCTTCGGGGTTGTACTACGATGTCGTCTTCAGAAATTTGCTCTTGACGTGCTTTTCTATTTTTCTTTTTGTTGACCGGTGCGTTGGTCCGTAGGGACTGCTTCCTTCTGGCCTTCGCTCTCATCTTCACTTTCTTCCTGGTGTAAATAATTGTTGTGGATAGGGGGAAGTGTGGGGGAGGGCAGTGGATTAGGAAGTGGCTGGCTCTCCACCTGCACTGTTTCCTTCGTGAGTAGGCCAGGGTTCCTTATCAAAGGAGATTGGGGGAGAGTTTGGCGCGATTCATTAACCCTATTTTCTGAATATTTTGTCATTGATTGTTCGAGCTTATAGACTCTTTCTTGAAGTAATGATACTGTTTGAAGTAGTTCTGCAATAATCAAATTATTATCATCAAAGTTATGTGCACTTTGCTCATTGAAAATTTTATCTAGTTCTTTATTTCTAAGTGAATTAATTATGCACGTGCTAAGAGTTATAATATCGCTCACATTTTTATGTTTCACTTGTCGTTTCACTGGTTTTTTATTTTTATAATCCGAAAATACACTACATATTTTTATTATCAGGAGATCTCTCAAGGATATTAATAAGTCCTGATGACATTTATCAAGCACTTTTTTGATATCGTGTGTAGAGTACTGGCATATCTTTTTCAAAGCTTTAAGAAATATATATTTTTGATACATTAATGCCTCTTGTCTCTGTGTGATTTCGCCTGAGGCTCTGATCCCGAGGTCGTTAAGAGAATCCAGACATTAATATATCAAAAATATATATGGCTTATTTGAATATATATATATATATATATATATATATATATATATATATATATATTATATATATGTATGTATAATACTAACGAGAACAGCAAGAAGACTTCTGATCATCTTACATATTTATTCCATTAACCAATGTTTCTTGAATCCATCCCTATCATCAGGGCTACATAAAACACGAATTTATATACACATCAGAATTTAAGTAGATATTACAGTTTTTGGTTAACGTAAAATTTAGTAATACTTAGTTGATAAATAGTACAAAAACTAAAATAAATAACATGAAAA
>NC_090750.1:50767487-50772487 GCF_036898095.1 Palaemon carinicauda | reverse complement strand
AATAGAAAGAAACGGACGATATTTCACTATGAAAAAGTAATATTACACAAAGGTTCCATGAAAAAAAAAAAACATCCGCTATAATCCCAGAAGGATTTATAATAAAGTCTTCTTAATAAGATCGGTACCTAGCTCTACTGATGTTAAATTCCCTAGATTGCTATTGATGCATTATTTGAGAAAAAATATTAATAACAGTACCGTGATATTGGTTTATAATTATTCGATAAATTTGAGTCTTTTTAGTTATTAAAGATTATACTCTATTCTCTAAGTATATGCAAACGTAACAGTCAGTGCAGAAAAAATAAGGGTAACTTTACTTCCTAAAATATCGTTATTTGGATAATCACCTTCCTCGTGAATCGGAAACGTCAGTTCCAGCTCTCTTCAAAATTTATGGAGAACCAATATTTAGAGTTAAAAGTAACATATTAAATGGTCCTACATCGTATAGTGAAACTGAATATTCAAATATTTATATTAAAACCATCAAAGGTGAAAATTTTTTATATATACAAAGTGCAATGGAATTAGGGACTGAGATAAAAAAAATGGAGCTTCATACATGTAAAATCATGGATGCATCATCTTGGACTTTGGGATACTATGGACCAGAATCAACACACTTCTTCCTAACTCTATTGTTTTTTTTAATATATACAAGCATACATGCAATCCCACACTTATCTTTTTAGTAGTAATTCCATACCACCAAAAAAAGGGGGGGGGGGGAATCATAGTTTACTCAAATAAAATTAAAATGAATGAAAAGTATATTTACCTGAACAAATTCAAGAAATTATTACACTAATTCTCAATCCATCAAACAACAAAAAATTATTAATTAAAAAACACTAACCAATATAAATATATCTATACCATGTTTTATAATACGGTACTATGTTTTTCTTATAAAACCAGAAAATATTTTTCAATCCTTGTAGGTATTACTCCATACAGACATATAAATCTCAAAAATAAAGAAAATATATTAAGTAAATTTTTTTTTTTTCAATAATCCATTATGATATTCAAGTACCAAGTAATATTTTTTATGATGGGGTTTTATCTTTTATTTGTTTATATATTATTATTATTATTATTATTATTATTATTATTATTATTATTATTATTATTTTGTGGGGTTCCGGGTTACATCCAGCTTCCCTCGAAATTCATCACTCTCCTCACTGTACGAGCTGTTTTAAGTAGCAAACTCTTTTGCACAAGTTCCTTTCCAATCAATTAGGTATAGTCCATGGTGCTACTATGATTATTGGCACCCCTTCTACTTAGATATTCCAAAGCCAAAAAGTTCAGTTCGAAAGCTTTGGTACTTTTCTATTACATATCTCCTATTATTTTTCACTCTTGAATCCCACGATTCTGCTGCGACATCTATAAGTGCTCTTCGTTTCCTTGGGTATTCGACCTGAGTGACGTCTAATTGATGTACTTGTATCATCCTATCCGTCCTTATACTGTATGATTATGATTATGATTTTCATTATGATTATTACTTGTTAAGCTACAACCATAGTTGGGAAAGCAGGATGCTCTAAGCCAAAGGGCTCCAACAGGGAAAAGGAGCCCAGTGAAGAAGGAAATAAGGATATAGATAACGCACAATTAATGAATAATTAGATATATTTGAAGAACAGTAACATCATTAAAAAAAATCTCATATATAATCTATAAAACCATGAACAAATAACTAAGCTGAAGAGATATAAGATAGAAAATTGTGTCCGATTGTATCCTCAAGCAAGACACATCTTCCCCAAGACAGTAGAAGACTTTGGTAGAGAGGCTATGCCACTTCTCGAGATTAGAGACCAATGGTTTGATTTTGGAGTTTCCTATTCATGGAAAAGCTACTTACCATAGCTAAAGAGTCTCTTCTACCCTTACCAAGAGGAAAGTAGCCACTGTACATTCACAGTGTAGTAGTTAACCATTTCAGTGAAAAAGAATTATTAGGTAATCCCAGTGTTGTCAAGTATTTGAGGCCTGAAAAGAATGTGGAATGAATAGCCCAAACTATTCGTTGCATGTGGATCCAATGTAATACTTTCTGGGCAGTCAAGGACCCAATAACTCTATATCCAGAGTATCCCAACAGGTGTTTGGTGCCCTAGCCAACCGGGTACCCACAACCCATCTTTGCATTATCGCATAGCAAGTAGAAATATTTGGAGAATTCGCTACCTAGCAATTTCTTTAAATGAATGAGAAGTTTAGCACCTGAAAATCATTACAGAACCAACTCTCACAGACATCGTCAATTGTAGGTTGGAGAAATCTATTTACATTCGAAGAGATATCTCTGCAGATTCTTACTGTAGGTGATGCCCATTCACTCGTATAAACATTATAAATTTTAACGCAATGAACAAGTCTTTACATTTCATTGGTTAGTTTCTCATTCAATCTAACAAGTACTATTTGTGCCCTCGGAAATGTTGGTTGTATTTCAGGAAGTAACTTTAAAGAGACAGCAGTTTTACCACACGATACTTAATCATTAAAAAGATAATCCTTAAATTTATCTCTCACATCTGTTTGGATATTATTAACCGAAGAATATGAAATACCCGTTATGATTCACTAGACAAATCTCTACCATATGAATTTAGTGCATAAAGGTGCGTTTACACGATCGAACTATGTTCAACGGACAAAATCGTTACCATATCACAGGAGAAGCAGGATGACGTCATAAGCGGTGAAACGATGGAAGCGGATCTGGCAACAAGCAGTGGTACTAGATGAGGGTGTTTACCACCGTTTCGAATCTGCTCACAGGGCATAGACCGGTGGACAATGTTCGAAGGTAATGTCCGTTGGTAACTCAGGCTAATTCTAAATACCTTGGGTTTTCCTCCATAAGGCTCTTTGACATAAAGTAGCTAAAAGTTTTATTCCTGCTGTGACCAGTTTGTAAAGCCTGGTGGTTTAATCGGTGGATATTCGGAAGTTTAGATATATGTTAATAAGTTTCTGTCGAAAAGGTTGACGTATCATTTTATAGTAGACTGACCTATTTAAAGTTGTTACTGATTTAATTGTGGTTCATATTATTTTTTTATGATTTTTCATTCATAGTTTATTCTGCCTTTCTCTATATAGGCAACGTCCAAACAAGCAGGATCTCGTTGCTGGGATTCTTAGACTTTTAGCATCCTGCTTTTCCAAATAGGGTTCTAGCTTATTAAATAATTATGATAATAAGGGGCTGTAGAGTAAATGATTAAGGAACTGATAAAAAACTAGTTAGAAATTAAGTTATATAATAACATGTTTGCCTAGTTCCTTTAAAAGAATTGTCCTCTTTATTGTTTTCTTTATAATATTAGCTTCAGATTGTTTGCCCAATGTTCAATATTTTGTTAACCTTTTTTAAAGGCAGTATTGCATCAAAATTTCTTCATAGATATTTAATACTTATTTATGTTATTTTCAAAACCTGATTAATTTATTAATCTTTCAAGGTAACAACCTTGATAATGAAAAAAAAGAAATTTCCTGAGAGTGGATGCACAAGGCCCTACTGAATGGAATATATGAGTTTTTAACTTATTAATAATATTAATGAGCCTTGTTGAAAAGCGGATTCCTCAATGCATAACAAAATAAATTACATTCGAGGAAGGCTTTACCATTTTACATTTCTATGTACAAATATAGTATTTGGAGTCGTTTTGTGCAAACCTGTGAATGATTGTCAAAGGAAATTATGATATAATAAAAACAATGAAATGCTTTAGTCTACGATAGTAAAGGACATGCTTTCTTCCACATGTATAAATGAAATTCACTTGCTTACCAACAAGCGGAAGGTATCCTTCGATTATGGTAGATTTGGAAATGAGGGTAACAGAGAAATAATCTAAAATTATTTAAAAGAATTATTCAGAGAAAGATATATCAGAGAAAATTATAAGCAATAATGGCTAGTAATGAAATACAATATGTTAATCGTGTGCCTGGCAGCATCGTATACTTCCACACCAGACAGTGTGTGACGTTTTGATGCTGGGAACACGGACAGTGTCCGGTACACCACTTGGTGCTCGCTTCTGACGTCATCAGCGAGCCTTTTCGCTTTCCACTGCTAGTTGGTAACAATTATATCCGTCGAACATTGTTCGATCGTGTGAACGCACCTTAAGATTTAACTATAACGAAAGTATGTTCAATTAATTTGAGGTTGTTCTTAATATTGACGGATGATTGTACATAATGTTCAATAGAACAACCATTATACCCATAAACTTTTAGGTTAGTGAGCACAGTTTCCCAGCCTACTTGCAACGCATCACTATAACATAATCTTGAAACGTGAGATCCAATCTAATTCAAAGTTAGCATAAAAATTATTAATTGTACATAAAAGAATTACATTATCACGTAAAATGCACACTGTCGTATTATCCCACCTAAAAACACAATTTCCCAGGCAACTTGCAATGCATCACTATAACATAATCTGGAAACATGAGATCCACCCTAATTCAAACTTGACATTAAAATTGTTAATCATACATAAAAGAATTACATTGTCACGCAAAATGTACACAGTGGTATTATTTCCATAAAAAAATAGGAACAATCATCATAACACGAGTTTACATCAGACTTTCATGTACAGTTAAAACTGTTGGTGAGTCTTACGATTTTTGTCTGTGTACAGTTTTAGCTTATCTGTCTGTCTATACGTTACCGCTTATACTCTGTTCATGCCACATTTACGAACATGTCTTAGATAGCTTCTTCACCATGTGTGTACATCATATGTAAACGTTAACAGTCTTACACTTGCACATTCTTGATAAATGCAGTTGCTTCTGCATGTTACAATTGAATTTTAATGTAAAGCAGTTCATGTCAACATTTTCAGCATGGGGTCTCCAGTACACACATGTAATTTTAGGAAATGCACATCTAATGGCTTGGACTCCAACTTAATATCCTGAGTGTCAGATTTTATCAATTTA
>NC_090750.1:50754987-50757487 GCF_036898095.1 Palaemon carinicauda | reverse complement strand
GAGTTAAGAAATCAGCAGTCTTTATAAAAAAATATAAAAAGAAATACTATTTGGGTCTACACCGCAATAAGTATCATGGTCCATCAAGAAGGTAAACTAATTAGTTCAGTCTCAGGAAAACAGGAAGGAGGAAGATCAACTTTCTCATTCTGTCAAACACATCAGCCAAAAATGTTGCCTTTTTAATTGGACAAAGGGTGACAGAGCCATCTGATTTAAGTAAAGGAGGAACTGTTGCATCCATACCAGAGAGAGCAGAATTAAGGGTAGTCCACCACTTATGTTTCTTGGTTGTAAAAGTTGAAGTATAAACTCTCGGAGCAAAACCTCTAAGCTGAGTATAGTTATTCCAAGTGTAATCTAACCTGTTACACTTCCAAAGATGATAGGCCTCCTGCTTCTCCAAATAACCATGTATACAATCATCATTGAACCATAGTTTTTCTTTCACTCGGTAAATTAGCACACGAGTAGGAATACGCCTATCAACTATACTAACTAGATACTATTCCAAAGGAACAACAGGATAAACACTACTATAAAATTGTGTCTAATTCGCGCACAAAAAGATCACTCAAAATGCCAGTCCAAGCTTCTTAAGCCAAGCTGATAAACAGGGAAAGCATAACTTCTATTGTGGGCATTGAAATCAGCAACAAAGACAAAATAAGTTTTTCTATCATCTCCTTTTATCTTAGTTATGATGGTAAGAAGACAATAGAAGATAGAATCATTCAAGTCTAGATTCCGGTACATCGAACACAAATAATTGTTATGACTCCCACAAACTTTTAATACCTGGATCTCGTGACCTCCGTATTCATAACAGGACATATGAGAAGCAGGGTACTTAGCCCTAAAATACGTTGTCATTCTCCTTTCAAATTAGTTCTCTATCTATACTCAAGAATCTATTTGAAAATCGTATGACTTAACAATAATAGTATATACAATGACAGAAACTTTGCAATCAATCAAGCGAAAATGATAAATCATTCTTGAAAGAAAACGCAAAGATTACTAAATATTAACCCTGGTCAAAATGTCACCAAAATTGCAACTTTGACGGTCATGGATAATGAAAAGCAGAAAACACACGTCCACGAACACACACACACACACACACACACACACACACATTATATATATATATATATATATATATATATATATATATATATATATATGTATGTATGTGTGTGTCCGCACGTGCGTATTTGCGTTTATTTATGTGTGTGTGTGTGCACACATGCGTATGCCATTAAGTATTCGAGTTAAATATCTGATTTTTTTTCAGAACACATATATAATCCAAACATTTCGTCACGAAAGAATAAAAAAAAAAAAAAGTAATGAAAAACTGTATGACATTTTTTCTTCTGGAGATGATGATGATGATGATGGTGGTGCTAATAATAACCACGACCCCAATCAGGGAAGTAGTTGTGGCGAATTGCCACTCAATGAACTGTTAAACACAGAGTTTGTGTGCCGTAAAGACAGTCCGGCTTGTGTGTGGCGACCGTGTTGGTGTCCCATAATATTTATACAAGAAATTCATATATATATATTTATTTTTGGTGTTGGGTGTGTGGTATAAGTTAAGTTTGTTAGGATTTTTTGCGTTTATTTGAATGGTATTTATAGTATATTTAGTGTAAAGTTTTTGATGCTGTTGATTTTGGTTGGATTTATTATAGTTTGTAAGAAATATATAGTTTTAAGGTTATGTTTTGTTTTTTGTGTCCTTTTGTCTAAGAGTCCAGTTTTAGATAACGTAAGGGGAAAGTATGTGTTGAGGAGACCATTGTCAGTAAGTGTGATTCAAGGGTGTGGGGGTTGTCCCTTTGCAACATCCCGCCACACTGTAAGATAATCTACAATGTAAGATGCAAGTGCTTACAGTTACCGCTCCACGTCAAATCATTTTGCATATGCGTATGGAAACGATAGCAGATGCAAAATCAGTTGGGTAGTTCGAACAGTAAAAGGCTTTATAAATAAAAAGCAGACAAACTGGTGGGCATCCAAAAAAAAAAACTATTAAACAGTCAAATCGTGAATAATATATGTCATTCTGTTTTATAATCAGTAAATCCTTGAAATATATGGGCAATATCGCTTTATGAAATTAAAATCTTAATTCTGCTTGAAAACTTATCTAAATCATGTAATTCGGACAACTATGGCATCCTGCTTTTCCAACTAGGGTTGTAGCTTAGCATAGTAATAGATAATAGTCAATAATAATATGTTCTTGAACCAGCTATAAGAAAAATAATATTGCAGATTATGAGTTATAAAAATGGTTAAACTTTCGACGTAAGATTATACCAGTTACAGTTGTCTCTCATACAAAACACAATTTGTCCTTTTTATGAAGCATTCAATGAGTAAAGGATCCTGATACGGTTAAACTTTTCCCATGAGCATTATAGCTCTACGGAATGTTTCCTGGAAATGCGTATATAAAGTGTTTGATAAAGAAAAAAAGATATTT
>NC_090750.1:50735463-50750463 GCF_036898095.1 Palaemon carinicauda | reverse complement strand
TCAAAAAAATAAAAAAACCGTGGAGGTCCTGTAGAGAGTAGGGTTCCCCTGCTGTAGAGGACTAGATAAGCAGCCCTTAAAGTAAAGTAAAAATCGAGATTGTTGTAAAAAATAACTAAAATTGCCTTTGAAAACACTGGTAAAGGACCAGATGTTTCTCCCAAGAAAATTAACGTGTTTACGAAGGATATGAAATGACTATGAAATTGTAACAATACTAGGAATGCAGGATTTCCAAATACAAATCACATTCTCAAACCACAAATGTGTGTTCAAAACCTTCTCTAAATGAACAAGTATAATAATGCAAGTCAATTATACTTTTAAATTAATAACTCGTAATCAATTACACGTCTTGTTTTAATATATCCACACCGTTAAGTACTTAAATAACCCCATTAATATACAAGCCCTGTTTGATAATGACTTAATTATATTAAGAGATTAAGCCAATAAGTCAATTAGATCTATAATTCTAATTACATCAGTAACAACGTAATTACATCAGGAATTATTATTCTAATTACATCAAATAAATAAGTAATTAAAGATCAAATAAGCAAATATATAAATCAATTCCTTGTATTGATAAAATAAGCCTTATTACTTAATAGAGTTACTATAATACCATATAGAGAGAAGAGATTTTACAATTCAAAAAGGCAAAAATAAAAGTTAACAAAAACCTCAACTCTAACCAATAAGCTTTCTTGCTTGTTGGTCAAATTTCTATTGTTTTTTAAGTTTTTATAGTTTATATACGAAACATTTGTTTAGGTGTTTTTGCTGTTCATGAAATGTTTTATTTTTCCTAGTTTCCTTTCCTCAGTGGGCTATTTTTCCAAGTTGGAGCCCTTCGGCTTATAGCATCCTGCTTTCCCAACTTAGGTTGCATCTTAGCAAGTAATAATAATAATTTAAAAAAAGGTAAATTTTGGTGGGCCACTGGGTACAACCACTAACTTACTTGTCACGCCATAATGACAAGTGGATAATTGACCTCGTGACTACCCGGCGACTACCATCTTCCCGGTAATATATATCAATCGCTTATTAAATGCTCGTGTTTCATATCGTGTCTTTGACCTCATATAACAAGTTACGAAGCTTCAATGACCTTATACACACACACACACAGCAATCCTTTCAGACTTGGGATACCTTAAGGGTTTATACATTGCCAGGATCGGCAAAGCTGTACTAGTCAGGGACACCTAAACTAGGTTGATTTCCTCGGAGCGATCCCAAAAAAATTGTACCATCACCAATCCGCAATAATCATTGTGATGATATAAACTGGCAAAACCCCAGACATAAAGACATGTCTGAAGCCTTTGTCCGGCAGTGGACTAGAAACAGCTGCATATATATATATATATATATATATATATATATATATATATATATATATATATATATATATATATACACACACACACACAAATACAGCCGTTTCTATTTCACTGCTAGACATAGGCTTCAGACATGTCATAATTCATGTCTGTTTTTTTGCATTTTAATATAACCAACGCCATTCTGGTTAACAAATAAATTTACTTTTTATCTATCTATTTGATAACAGCAATGTATAATCCTGCCAATAATGTATATATAGATTCAAAATAAACTACAGGAACCAACACTCAACTGACCTTCACACCTTCAGGGCCCGTAGGGAAGTGCTCTGAAAACCGTGAAATTTCCCCCCCCCCCCCCCAGCCAATCAGGGGTCTCCAACACAACCCTTTTTTAGGCCAGTCTTTCATTGGTTAAAATTTCGTTCTTTGGCTAAAAAGCTTAGAAGCTGTCCTCCTATTGGCTAGACTCATCCAGTCAATTAGGACTCAAGATGGTATTTTCAAAGTTAAATTTTTGCATAGCCAGTGACATCTTCATAATATATTCGAAATAAACTACTAAATATATGTAAATGAATATGCCAAATTGGAAATTGGATAAAAACAAAATTTTAGTTTATAATAACGTAGAATTAAAGGATTAAAAGACCTTAGAAAACAAGTCAGTGTTTATGCCTAAACAAAAATAGGTAAATTTTTAGTTTCAGCCAAATTTGGAAAAATGCAATAAAAATATATTTGTTGCCTCAGAAATAGTGTGGTTTCAATGAATTTAACGTTTATTTTGACTGCAAACCAACCGATTTAGAGATTTACTATGTATACCCTAGTTCATCCCCCCAATTATGGGGGACACCCTTTGGGAACCGGGGTTTTGGGTGGGGGAAGGGGGGGGGGGAGGGTGTTGGGGCATTGAATGATATTTGCAATAAATGAATAATTAATGTTCCAGCACCCCTCCCCCATACCCCTAACTAGGCCTACCGGGGGGAGGGGGGTAGGGCCCCCCAGCGACCCCCCCTTAAAGCCACAGTAATTTTCAGGGCACCACAGAACCTAACAAACCCACCTAACCTAACCTAGGGGCCCTGTACCCCTACCGGGGGGGGGGGCGAAGCGACCCCCCCTTATGGCCAAAGTAATTTTCAAGGCACCACAGAACCTAACAAACCCACCTAACCTAACCTAGGGGCCCTGTACCCCTACCGGGGGGGGGCTTCGCCCCCCCTGCGGCCCCCCCTTATGGCCACAGTAATTTTCAAGGCACCACAGAACCTAACAAACCCACCTAACCTAACCTAGGGGCCCTGTACCCCTACCGGGGGGGGGCTTCGCCCCCCTGCGACCCCCCCTTAAGGCCACAGTAATTTTCAGGGCACCACAGAACCTAACAAACCCACCTAACCTAACCTAGGGGCCCTGTACCCCTACCGGGGGGGGGCTTCGCCCCCCCTGCGACCCCCCCTTTAACCAGGGGTAAATTTGAATATATATATTTTGTTAAATCACTTCTTACCTTAAACGGAAGATGACGATGAAGATGTGGAAGGTTGTGGTTGACCCTCTTCTGAATCATCAAGTACTGGAATACATTCAGATTTGGTACAATACCACACATGTCTATCCTCACGAAAATGTAAAGCCGAATCACATTTACCACACTGGACACTTAAAGGTAATACGGAATGCTCCCTTAGAAAACGATTCACTACTTCAGGAGTTCCATTATAATTCCCATGAAATCTGCCGATCACATCAAAATAGGAATAACGACATATTTCACACAACCGTACCGGAGGATCCATGACAGTCAAGTGACGTGTGATGAAAATATAGAAACCGGAACTTTTGAAAACCGAAAACAAACGACAATCACGGGTTTCTCCCATAATGAAATAGAGAAAAAAACAAAATACTATCGTTTACAATGTTATATTGCACGAAAAACAGATCCTTGAAACAAGACTGAGAGACCAATGAATCGTCCAATAATAACCCTTGAAAAGAACCCAGTAGTATTTAGATTGGAGGAGCGACATTAGTGGGAGGAGCAAATGCGCATTCAAGCAAATATTGTCACATTGCGCAATGGGGAGGAGCCAAGTAAGATGAAAACAGATATACAAACTAACAAGAGCTACCTTGCGTGCCCATGGAAAGATATACACTAAACTTAGAAAAAGTCAAGACCTTCAATTCCTGAAATATTTTTTTTCTCTGTAAGTATGCATTAGCGACAATAATGTATTGAGAAGAAGTTTTTTGTTATCACGTGCTTTACTAGGAAAATATATTAATATAATACATTTCCCAATTTGGTTGAATCCAAAACTTTACCCAAAAGTAATTAACTATTGCATAATTCTTATAAGAGAAAATACAAATCTTAAATCATTAATTAAAAATATAGATAAATTATGCATATAACATTATAGCAATCTAGGATAAACTAATATATTATTGTTATTGACTAGAATTTATCATAACTAATCTCTACAAAGAAAAATTTGTGGATACACACCCATTACATCACAGCTATGAAAGCGAGACATTGAAAATATCTAGTCAGAGCTATTGAATAATATAAATAGAATATTTGATGGGAATTGAAATAAAAATCTCCTTTTACAGCTCATTTTTTCGTTATCCTTCTTAAAATGCCATCAATAACTGTACTCTCCTATTATGAATATGCCATAATTAAATATAATTCTATTTTCGTGTTCTTTAATGCTTCTGACGACAAACATTTAGAAAAAAAGAATTATAATTTCATTTTAGCTTTGCCCCTGCAGTGTGAACGCTTTTAATTAGTACAATAAATTACCCATCATATTAGGTTTTGATAGTTTTGCTGCAGAGAGTTTTATAACTCATCAATGCTATGACTTCGATGTTTATAGTGAAAATAAAATAAAATAAAATTAGATTGAACACATGATACGGTCTGATGTTACCTACATTAGGTTTTTAAGACTTTATTTGTAAATCAAAATAATATCCGTTGTAACTGTGAAAACGTGTACTGTATGCAGTATCAAGGTTATGAGGCTTACTAGGGAGACTGAGTTGTCAACTAATTATGCTTAGCAAAGGAGATATTTTCAAATTTATTTCAACGATTTGCTTGAGAGAGAGAGAGAGAGAGAGAGAGAGAGAGAGAGAGAGAGAGAGAGAGAGAGAGATTTAGTCTACCTCTACAAAAACATGCATTATTAAAGAAAATAAACTCCTACTGTATTTATTTATTTATTCAAGAAGTTACAAAGAAAATAAATGATGCTATCAACATTCTCTGTGATCATCATGACCAACGTCTGTTAGGAGCTAAGTGTGCTAAGTGAGCTAAGTCTTATGACCACTTATAATAAAATAAATAAAAGTGAATATGATACCATGTGGCCACCGATGGAAAAGACTATAACCGTAAAAGACCAATCTCCTTGGTTTGATGGAGACTTTGGTAAAAAGAGGGAAAAAAGACGCAAAGAAAGAAAATGGAATAGGTTAAAAACAGAAAGTACTTGGGTCAATACAAAACTGCTCCATGTCAATATAACTACCGACTAAGGAAAAAAAAAGTGAATACTATAAGAGAAAGATCCTCGAGCAGCAAGAGACATAAATAAGTTATATCGTCTCCTGAATGGTATAATGGGAAATGTAAAAGAAAACAAGCTACCTGATGGATACAGTGATCAGGAACTAGCAAATAATTTTCTAGTATTCTTTAAAAAACAAAATTAAAAATATAACTAGGTCATTTGTAAATACTCAACATCAGATTAATGATACACCAGGCACACAGACAAAATTAATACGATTTAACAACATAAAGCAAGATGACATCACCAGAATTATCAAGAGAGCAAAGAAAACAAACTGCGTGATCGATCCTATGCCAATATCTGAAATAATTGGAGGGAGAGACTTTTTCAGTCTAGCCGAAATAATAATACGAATAGCAAATGCAAGCATTGATGAATGTAAGTTTCCTAAAACTGAGAAAATGGCTATAGTAACACCAGTCCTGAAAAAAAAAAAAAAAAAAAAAACACTGGACTACCAGGAATTAAGCTCATATAGACCTATTTCAAATCTATCCTTTGTCTCAAAAGTGCTTGAATATGTAATTCTTGAACAACTAAACAGTAACTTAGACGTAATAGAAGCTTTGCCTGACAACCAATCTGCTTACAGAAAACTATACTGTACGGAGACAACCATCTGCTCTGTTGTAAATGATATGCCAGAAATGATGGATGCGAATAAACGTGGTAGCTTAATACTGCTTGATCTCAGTGCTGCCTTTGATACAGTTGTGCATGAACTGCTACTAAATGATCTACGGTCCATCGGCGTTGAAGATCAATCCTTCGAATACCTAAAAGACTACTTAGTTGGTAGAAATTACTGTGTAAAAATTGGAAACTCTTATTCATCATATGAACCCTTAAACAGAGGGGTACCCCAGGGGGGTGTACTTGGCCCAATCTTATTCTGCATCTATACTATTGGTCTATCGAAAATGCTACAAAGGCATGGCGTGAAGTTCAAAGTATTTGCAGATGACACACAATTTTACTTCTCCATAAATAACACTACTGAAACTCTAAATCGAATCCTTGTTAGTGTTAGAGAATGGATGACTAAACAACTAAAATTAAATGAGAACAAAACTGAATTCATGATGGTGGGTAAGAGAAACAGCGTGAGAAACTTGGGTGATATTCAAATGAACATAAATAATGACTCGGTGCCGATATCTAGTAAAGTTCGTGATCTAGGTGGATTTCTTGACTGTAACCTGTCTCTAAATGCCCAAATAAATAATGTAATAAAAACTGCTGGTTATCATCTAAGAAATATTGCGTTTTTAAAAACGTACCTGGACGAAAATTCTTTAAAGAAACTTGTGATGAACTGTGTTATTTCCAGGATTGACTACTGCAACTCTACCTATTACAATTTACCAAAAGTGCAACTTAAGAAATTACAAAACATAATAAAAAGAGGAGCAAGACTGATTAAAGATGTCCCACGTAAAGAAAGGATCACCCCTATACTAATCGATTTACACTGGCTGCCGATTAAAGCGAGAATTGAATTTAAAATATGTACAATAATCCACCAAGTTATCAGAACCAGGCGTCCAAAATACTTAAGAGAATTGCTACATATTCCGCAGCCAACAAATCGTGTCGACACGAGAATAGTTACAGATGGCTTCAAACTGTTGGAACCTAAACTTATGTCTACTTTAGGCTCCAGAGCATTTAAATATGCGGCCCCGAGACTATATAACAAGCTCCCACGAAACATTCGAATGATTGGAGACATTATGGCTTTCAAGAGGAAACTGAAGACTTTCTTATTTCAACAGTCATACAACAGTGACGATTTAACAGTAAATGAACAATACGCGATATGAAACGTTAAATACTGTGAACGAACAAGGTAAAACGGCATTGGAGGTCCTGTAGAGAGTGGGGTTCCCCTGCTGTATGGGACCGGAAAAGCAGCCATCAAAGTAAAGTAAGAGAGAGAGAGAGAGAGAGAGAGAGAGAGAGAGAGACAGAGAGAGAGAGAGAGAGAGAGAGAGAGAGAGAGAGAGAGAGAGAGAGAGAGAGAGAGGGTTAATACTGAAATCGCCACTGGGGTCAATAGAAAAATGATATACGGATGGGAACGATCAGACGTAAATAAACTCAAATGTAATTATACAATAAAATCTGTAATGTGTAAAAACTTCCCCTAAATTCCTAAACGATCAAGCCAAACAGGATATCTTCATCTCAGTTAAGCATCTTCCATTTCCTGAGAATGCTTAGAATGAGCACGATGAGGCATCAGTGAATATGTTGTCGCTGCCCTAAAGATGCTTGATGTGAAGATTGATGTGTTGTAGATGCAAAACCTACGGTGGCTTGCTAAGTTCAGCTAATCCAGCTCTCATAAGGTAGCTCTCTCAGTAGTATCTTATCAGGGCTGATGAGAAAAGGTTGCTGTCGTATTCCTAGATTAGTTCCTGATAGAAGATCAATATAATGGGGGAGAACTTTGGACTGACCTGGATTTTCCTCATAATAATGAAAATGGATTTTAAATCTAATTTGGATCTCTTTTAAAGAGGAAAAGACCGACAAAGAATCTACATGAATTGACACGGAATGGGAAGTTGATAGGGAATGACTCTTATAAGAAACGGGTATATGAAAAGAATTTGACTGGCGTGAAAAGCGTACAGAAGAAAGGAAGAGTTGAATGATGAGCAGGAAAGGCGATTTATAATACCGATTATTCGTTCAAATCATTATTATACAGAAGACATTCACGGGAACAAAAGAAAAAAAAAGGAATACTGGTGTATTTAGATATTCCTTAACACGAGAATGATTAGGCATCGGTTCATGAATACTTAGTTTGTGAGGGTATCTCCGCCTAGAGGAATTTATTGTTATTTCCTGGCCCCTTGATTACAAACAATTTACTTGATTGCCAAATCCTTATTTTTTTCCAAAGAATCCCTCTCCATTGAATCTGGAATGGGAATTGCTAAATGTTCAATGAATTAAAAGCTTAAAGTTCTTAGGTTTATTGGTATTTTTGGATTCCAATAGTTATTGGAATTTTTCATGTGTTCCACCAGATGGCTTCTTATATACTCCGTACATTTATTTTATTTAACAATAATAATTTATCTTCCGTTTCGCTGACCTGTGATAAAGTAACTTAAATTTGATGATACAATCGTTTACAAATAAATTAGTCAATTATGGATATGCAGTAAATATATGGAGGATATAAGTATCAGGATTAATTCCTAACAAACATGTCTCATAAATTCATGCCAATCCATCTACTCGCATTATTGCGCCAGGGAAAAAAAGTTATTCATAATAAGAATATTGTCGTTGGGACCTATTATAGCCATGGCTCCATCAGCTTACTAAAATCATGATTTTATTTGTATCATATTAGAAGAAAAATTATAATGAATTAAAGCAAATGACTCAATGATAGAAAACAAGATAAGAATATAAGTGAAAGAATATATTGATTTACTAGCTTGAGTCTAAATCTTGTCGGATTTGGAGTTTACGAAAAGAGTAATAATGGGAGTTGATTCCAAAGCTAAGATTTTATCTATAAAAAGTACTAGGCATCGACAAGATTAGAGCTTGTAGCATCAAGATGAACTGAGATGATCTTCAAAAATGTATATTGGAAGCTGTTGGCATCTTTTAAGTGACCAGTTTCCCCCAAAAAAAAACCTATATAAAAAATCTCGGGAAAGGGTTGGTAAGTCATTGCTACGAGTTGTTTCCTCAGTCAATCGAATTTTCTTGCTATTTTTAGAATTTTGGAATTGCTGTGCTTCAGGTATACAGTAGATACCTTTAAGTGTTGTAACATAAGCTTTATTTATTTTTTGTCTCTGAAATGTTATCATTACTGCTGAAGTTTTCACAGAATTAAAAGCTCTCTCATAGTCTATAAATGCCATATATAGTTGTTTGTTATACTCTGGAGAATTTTAAGCATGTTAATTATTTGTATATGATCAGTTGTTGTATTATGACTTTTAAAGCCTGCCTGCTCTCTTGGTTTATAAAAGTCTAGATGTCTTTTTATTCGAACTAATATTGTCTTTGTAAATATAAAATATATTACTGAGAGTGAGCTCAATGGGCACTAATTTTCAAGTCTTTTGTGCCTCACTTTTTGTGAATTGGTATTATGATAATGTTTTTCCAAGCTTTAGGCATGGAACAGTATTGCAGACATTCTTTATAAAAATCTACAAGTTTTACTGATATGAAATCCCTTTCATCCATTATTAAATTGATTATCAGGTTATTATCTCCTGTTCCATTGCTCTTGTCATGTCTTTTAATGCTTTCCTAACCTCTCCTTCTATTACTTTTGATACCAGTTCAGTTCTTTCATTATATTTATGAGCAATATTAATTCTTATATTGATATATAGAACCATGGGTAAATGAAAATAAGAAACATACGATTAAGTCCTGATTGGTTTCGTGATACTTTTTCAGAGGTCTGATTTATTGAACAAGGCTTCTTTACATTTTATATTGTGCAGTAAATGTACAAACATGTATAAAGAGATCTCTGGAGCAATAAGGCACTCTCAAACCAAGTACCTGATCTGCCCGCAGGTGTTTCAGTGAGGATTACTGCCTCATTAGTCACGTGCGAGGAAGGGTCATTTCAGTTGTTTAGGCTACCATTATAATTTATTTATATTGATGGGGTAGCCTTATCCATACCAATACATAAGCAAAATCATGTCTATGCATACAAACATATCTCTACATATACACACATATAAGTAGATATATACATAGACATATACATACACATACCCATTCAGGTATACATATACAGACACATACATACCTACACATATGCTAATACATATACGTAGATACATAGACTAACATATACATGTTTGTGAACATGATTAACTTGCTTATACAGGTATATATATACAACCCTATCAACATGAACATACAGTCCATACATATCAGTACTTATATCTAGTATAACAATATAGTGCCAGAAAATTATGAATAATTTATGAAATAATTGTACCTGTCAGTTAATGCAATCTTATGTCTAAATATTACTTAAAGAGTGGTATCTATTATCTTCGGTACATTCAGTTCTACATTAGGTTGTTCGATTTTTTTTTCTTTTTGTTATATATGTTGCAAACCTTTTTTAATATAAATGCATCGAGTTTGTACATTCCATGGCCAATATTCAAGTTGTTATTAAATTTATCTTTCACGGAACTGGACTCTATGATTTTTCTTTCCAATAAGTTATTTGAATGAAGCAATTTCTTTGCACATGACCATCAAATTCCATTCGAACTTTCTCCTTACATCAACTCCATCTAAAAACTCAATTGCTCGGAAAACGGAGCCTTTTGCACGCGCACCCGCGCGCACATGCATATAATATGTATGTATGGATGTATGTATGTATGTATATATATACATATATATATATATGTATACATATATATATATACATATATATATATATATATATATATACATATATATGTGTGTATGTGAATGTGTATGTATAGAATGCATATATATATATATATATATATATATATATATATATATGTGTGTGTGTGTGTGTGTGCGCGTGTGTGTATGTATAGAATGCATATATGTGTGTGTGTTGCATTCCATCATTAAGTTCCTGCCATTTTAACGAGAGGTTCATTACTGTTAGAAAGTGTAACAAACACCACGAGGGAAAACGTATATCTTCACTATGCGACGTATGTTATTATTAGAGCAATATATTGCACAAGAAAGGGTCATAAAAATCCTTACGTGTTGCAAAGGGTCTCACAGTAATGAAAGGACGGAAAGCCATTAGGGGAGAAATGGTGGCAAGGAATATTCCCTTTAACTTAGAGCTGTTGACAAAAGAATAGGCTATGTTTTTACTTGCTTATGCTTAAATGAACATGTTTCAGCGTTCGAATTTTTTCCACTACAGTATCACAAAACAGACACTTAATTCAGCTAGTTGCTATTTTCAGTAAATGTAAATCTAATCGTGATTTCCTTGAGCAAAACTCATCGTATAACCTAACAAAAGTTCAAAAGCATATCCATTGAGCTATAATCAAGGATATAAGTAAATTAAAGAATCTGAACTGATGTGAAGTAAAATTAATTCCGCCTAATATTTCTATGACATACACTTCCAAGCAACTATTATTACATATGGTCACCTAATTCTAATTATATAGAACTTTCGATACATACATATACACATACAGACGCGGAGGAGAAGCTTGGCCGATTAGTGACAGAATTTTGAAGGGTGTGAGAGAGGGAAGTTGAGAGTTAATGTGGGTAAGAGTAAGGTTATGAGATGTGCGAGAAGGGAAGGTGGTGCGAGGTTGAATATCATGTTGATTGGAGAGTTACTTGAGGAGGTGGATCAGTTCAAGTACTTGTGGTCTGTTGTTGCAACAAATGGTGGAGTGGAAGCAGATGTATGTCAGAGATTGAATGAAGGATGCAAAGTGTTGGGGGCAGTTAAGGGAGTAGTAGAAAATAGAGGGTTGGGCATGAATGTAAAGAGAGTTCTGTATGAGAAAGTGATTGTACCAACTGTGATGTATGGATCGGAGTTGTGGGGAATGGAAGTGACGGAGAGACATAAATTGAATGTGTTTGAGATGAAGTGTCTAAGGAGTATGGCTAGTGTATCTCGATTAGATAGGGTTAGGAACGAAATAGTGAGGCGAGAACGGGTGTAAGAAATGAGTTAGCAGCTAGAGTGGATATGAATGTGTTGAGGTGGTTTGGCCATGTTGAGAGAATGAAAAATGGCTGTCTGCTAAAGGTGATGAATACAAGAATTGATGGGAGAAGTACAAGAGGAAGGCCAAGGTTTGGGTGGATGGATGGAGTGAAGAAATCTCTGGGTAATAGGAGGATAGATGTGAGTGAGGCAAGAGAGCGTCTTAGAAATAGGAATGAATGGCGAGCGATTGTGACGCAGTTCCGGTACGCCCTGCTGCTTCCTCCGGTGCCTTGGATGACCGCAGAGGCAGCAGCAGTAGGAAATTCAGCGTTAGGAAGTTTCATCTGGGGTGGATAACGGGGGAGGGTGGGCTGTGGCACCTTAGCAGTACCAGCCAAGCTCGGTCGAGTCCCTTGTCACGCTGGGAGGAACGTAGAGAGGAGAGGTCCCCTTTTTTGTTTCATTTGTTTGTTGTTGCCTACCCCCCAAAATTGGGGAAGTGCCTTGGTATATGTATGTATGTATATATATATATATATATATATATATATATATATATATATATATATATATATATATTATATATATATGTAAGTATGTATGTATGTATGTATGTATGTATGTATGTATGTATGTATATGTAGATAGTAGAGTTCTGTTTAGTGAATCGTAGGAGTAATTGAAAAAGATTATAGGACTGGAAATGAATATGAGTAGTACTAGGATAATGATCAATGAAAATGCAGGCAGAAAACGTATAAAGGTTATAGACGAACCTCAACAGATTATTAATGAATATACCTACTTAGGACAAAAAGTAAGTGTTTCCAATAGACACGAGTTCGAAATTAAAACAAGGCTAAACATTGGATGGAGGGCTTTTGGTAAAAAGAAAAAGAAAATGATTATGAAGAGTGAAATTTCACTTTCTATAAAAAGAAAAATATCTAATTAGATGTTCCTACCAGTATTAACTTATATATCAGAAACTTGGAGTCTTACTAAAGTATGAGAACATAAGCTAGTTACAACTCAAAGACTCATTGAAAGAATACTGATAGATAAAGCTGAGAAACAGAAAAAAAAGCAACCTGGATATGAGAGCAAACTAAAGTAAAGTATATTCTGGCAACATATAAGAAAAATATATAGACATGGGCAAGGCCTATAAGAGGAATGACAGATAACAGATTGACAAATAATAACAGAATTGTTCCTACAGATTGCTAAAGAAGCATGGGGCGGAAGGAAAGAAGATGGATTGACAAAGGATAAACTTTGCTGGTGTAGACTGGTATAAAAAACCATAAACCGACACAAGTGGAAGGACATGTCTGAGACCTTTATTATGCCGTGGATTAGTTACGACAGATGATGATGACCTATCCTTATTTAGCCATTAGGCCATTTCATCACCAAACTGACCCGTGTGAATTGGAAGTTAGAGAGTTTGCTGGTGTAGACGGGTATAGAAAAACCATAAACCGATTAGAGTGGAAGGACATGTCTATGACCTTTGATTTGCAGTGAACTAGTAACAACTGATGATAATGACCTATCCTTATTTAGCCATCTGGCAATTTCTTCATCATGCTGGCTAGTGGGAATTGGCGATTGTGGGAGACTATAGTCTGACCGATTACAATAAACCAACCTAGTATGGGTGGCCTTGACTAGTACACCTTAGCTGATCATGGCAATACGCCAAAAACTTCAATACATATTTATATATATATATATATATATATATATATATATATATATATATTTATATATATATATATATATACATATATATATGGTAGTAGGACAAAATGCCTAATGATATAATGCCAAATGACAGAATGCCTAAGGACAAAATGCCTAATTCCTCAACACGGACAAAATGCCTAACAGACATAATGCCTAATAGACAAAATGCCTAATGGGAAAAATGCCTTCCAGGCAAAATTATCTTATTTAGCATTCTTAAATAAATCAATCGAGATTAGTAAAGATCTTACAGTTAAAACCCATGTAACTACCCAACAAGCTGTTGTTCATTTTACTTTTCTTTTTGCACTTTGAAAGGCAGAAAAATATTAAACTTAATCAGTCATTTCAATTTTTGTAAGAAACCCTTCCTTACAAAATGGAAATCATCACTAGTAACAAAGGAGGAAAGAAACTAATATTTGAAGGTTATGCATACATCGTTAACAGGAGAAAAGAAGGACGTACATATTAGTGTGAAAAACGTGCTTTGTGTAGTGCCAGTATAATCACTTGTAATAATTCAATTGAAAAAAAACTCCATCAATCATTCGTATCCACCAGATGAAGCTTGCATGAGTGCTTTGAAAGTTATGGAAAATATGAAAGACCGCGCTCGTAAATCTGATGAAGCTACATCTTCGGTAATTAATCACTGTACACAAGATTTGTCATTAAGCATATACGGTGCTTTGCCGGTGAAAGATTCCTTTGCATGCAGTGTAAGATGTATAAGAGGACGCGAAAGTGCCGATGAAGATTTGTCGATAACTACAAGAGGTGAACATTATGGTATGAATCAGAAAGTGTACATATTTACACAACTCGAAAGAATTTGAAAATCTTGAAAAGTAAGAACAAGTGGTTAAGTGATGGCACTTTTAATTGTGTACTAGTCGGAAAACATCTGTATACGTTACTTAGTGTTGTTTCTCAAAGTAAAACATTACCATTAGTATACTGTGTTACATCTAGTAAACATGAAAAAACTTATGATACAATATTCGAGTTCTTCAAAGAGCAGAGCCTTTTCCCAGAGTCTGTAAATCTTAAGAACAAGCAGCAATAAAAAGTTTGAAGAAACGTTTCCCAAATACTTCAATCAATGGTAGTTTCTTTCATTTCAGTCAATGTCTTTGGCGTAAAATGTAAAATCATGGTCTCCGGCGCTGGTACACGAATAATGACAAGGCTTTCATAATCAAACAAATATAAGCCTTAGCTTTTGTTCCTCCAGAGGATGTGGCTGATCTTTTTTACAAACTTTTTTACTTCAATGAACCACGAAACTGACTATGTACTGAGTGAATTCTTTGAATATTTTACAATCACAGGGCTCGCAATAGTTCAGAGAGGTTGACGAAGATGCCCAACATTCGATGTTCAAATGTGGAATGTGTATCGTAGAATAAAATAAAATTTTCCAAAAACTACGAACTCTCTAGAAGGATGGCACCATACTTTTAGCAAGAGAGTTTCAATTACTCACCCAACTCTCTCTAAGCTTGTGAAAAAAAAATCAAAACTGAACAAGCAAGTACCGAATTTAGGTGCAAATATTGAAAAAGTTAATAAGAAATTA
>NC_090750.1:50702963-50720463 GCF_036898095.1 Palaemon carinicauda | reverse complement strand
AGTGAGGTAAGGCTCCTATTGAAAAAAAAAATCGTTACTAGCTAGGATGGATGTTTTTATTTTCAATAAACTTTATTCTCGTCATGCTAAATACTAGAAATGTATGAGCTTAGAATGACGCTGATGCAAATAAATAAATAATAAACAACAAGAAGATTCAGGGGTTAAAGTTCATGAATAATAATTAAACAAATGCGTTTGTTGCTGCTGGGCCTCCACAAGATTATAAATAAATGTTTCTATAGCAGTATTTCATGTTTGATACTGTGAATCGTTTCTTCTCAACACGGGGCTACGAAAAGCCTGATTTTTTTTTCTATCAATCTTGTTATCTTTTAATTAGGAAGTGAATAATCAGTTATGAACAAGTCATAGAATCCATTCCAAGACAACATGTATGTAATCATGGGAATTGATTCTTATCTATTTATTTACTTATCTATCTATTTTTCTACCTATCCATAATATAACATTATATATACCAAAATATTATGTTATATAGTATTATGCAATATCATAAATAATATACTCTAAATATGGCTTACTATAATATCAAAAAGTATATGTAAATTATATTTTCATCTATCTGATTACCATAATATATTTCCTAAGTGATTGATGCTATCATATTAAAAAAGCTAACGAGATATCAATACAGAATTACACTGTTTCGATTATAATATATATTTATACACACACATATATATATACACAAATAAATACACACATTTACATATATATATATATATATATATATATATATATATATATATATATATGTATATATATATATATATATATATATATATATATATATATATATATATTATACACTCTCGTTATCATTTAACTAAAACATTGTCCTTTTGGCTGTGTCAGTGATTATAAAAAGCGCTTAACTCCTCCTGAATGTCATTTCGTGTCGTTACCACCTATTTTATTAACCATAAACCAGGTTAGGTACTTCATTTATTTTTTAGAATCGAAGTTGTTAATCTGAAACTTGACACATTATATTGTCATTCAGAGACATTTTATTTTTATTTTCCCTATATCAGCGTGTTTCCGTCATAGGAACTCCTTATGTGTGACTTTTTTTTATATATTGTATTCACTAAAATTATTTTTTTTCTATATATCATTCAATTGTTTATATGTAGGAGGAAGAAGGAAAGCACCGTTCATTTGGCTCGGTTACATCAACTATGATCTTTCTATATTTCATATGACTATATCAATAATAAATAAATTATCTTTGTTTTAACATTTGATATGAAAAAAATGATGAGGAGTAATTCACAAGTTTTGAAAGTCATATCAAGGATATTGCAAGTGTCGTTAGTTTCTACATCACTACTACTAAATCAGAGGTTGTGCAAATGAAACATGCATGAGTAAAAGGGATAACATTGAGAAGTAGAGTTATCAACAACAGTGTTGCTATATGTATATGTCTTGGGTTTATTATTAAAATGATGGATGGTTAAAGATATTTTTTGATTTTTATTAGGGACCGGGGATGGTTTACCAGTGCCTGGAAAAGCAGAGAAAGGTTTGGTGAATAATTATGCTAATAACGTATGTTGAAATGTATCTATATATTTCATTGGTGGAGTCGTTAATAAAAGAAAAAAAATATAATAGCTATATTTTTATAGTGAGGCATAACTCAAGGTTAAAGAAAATAATTGTATAGATCTCGAGCGCAATTTTATTTAGCAAAGACAAGGGGTTGTGTGGTAAATTTCTGGCATAAGACAAATATATAAGTATTCAGTGCTTATGCAATACTAACTTAGACGAGGTTATATGATGGGGGATATTTTTTGAAAATGTTTTGGCCCCTTTTTTTATTTTTACCAAACTATTAATTTATTTAATTTTTCTTTATATTTCTAAGATGAGTGAAAGAATCTGTTGTTTATACTTTTAGTTGCTTTATTTATTATCTTTTTTTGGAAAAAAAGTAAAAGAAAGTTAGAGAAAAATATGCTTTGCCAAGCATCGTTTCTAAATAAATGCTATACCTTTCCACGGTTGACAAAATGTCAGAGAACTATTATTGCAATAAAAGGTCAAACAGAGAGAGAGAGAGAGAGAGAGAGAGAGAGAGAGAGAGAGAGAGAGAGAGAGAGAGAGAGAGAGAGATCGCATTTTTCTTTAACTCAGATAGGAGTCCATCAAAGAGAAATTTCCTGGTGGGGGAAGGCTAACTATTCGAGGATTGCAGGTCAAACGTTTCGTTTAATAAAAAACTTTCACAATACTGTGGAACCGAAAGACAAGCTTGACTCTTTCGCAAGGTTATATTTGGAGATATTCTGGCCAGCAATCATTGGTGCATTTCAGAAAAATTGTCTTTGAAAACTATTATTAGGAATCGTAATAAATATACTTCATATTTGTTTCGGTAGAAATCTGCTTCTAAACATTGTATCACGGTATGTGGTCAAAGTACTACTGCTACTGCTAATAATAATAATAATAATAATAATAATAATAATAATAATAATAATAATATTAATAACAATAATAATAATAATAATAATAATAATAATAATAATAATAATTATTATATTATTATTATTATTATTATTATCTTCATGCCTAACAACAGGAAGGATTTCTACTTCCGATACTAAATCTAGAAATATTTTGGTATATGTTAATATAACTATTTTTTTTATATTACCAGATCGATAGAAATGTAAACGCCATTGTGTGTGTGAGAGAGAGAGAGAGAGAGAGAGAGAGAGAGAGAGAGAGAGAGAGAGAGAGAGAGAGAGAGAGGAATACTTTGTAACCGGACTCCTTTTCAATAACACTTCCGATAATTGGCTTTTTTATACTTTTTAACTTTTTTAGTAGAAAAGAAGTCGTTTGGTATCTAATTGAGTTTTATACAATGATAGAAACTTTTCCATGTAAAATGATGTCCCCTACTTCAATATTTCTCAAAACGTGTTGTAAATTGCCAACCTGAAGAGACTGAGATAAAGATGGTTTTCCTCTCAAAATATTGATTCGAACAAAAGACTTCTCGGAGCAAGAAGAAATGGGGGAAATCTCTGAATGTAGTGGATGACAAACTATCAACTTGAGGAGAGATTTAAGTTTTGATTGAAGAGATTCTCTTTACATAGTCCCGTTTGCACATGTTTGTAGCAAGAAAGGTTTATTCACTATACAGTAATTAGATCATTGGACATGTTTCCATGCTCAATAGCTGCGAACACCTTTTGTAATCGTTTCAAAGCTGCCAGAATGTTTTTTAATCATATTATAAGATTCTCTTCACACCTGAACAGCCAGAAATTATAAACGAAGAACTGAAATACAGCACGGTAATAGCAAACAGATTTACTATACATTTGATATGTGACACTAATAGTCCAAGGTCTGCTTAATCCTAGGGGTCCACAGACCCCTATCAATACATTGCAGTTGACCTGTGATGGCTTATTTTTTGTATATAATTTATTATTACACAAAGTCTTAATCGAGTTTTTCTTTTTCGTAGCAAGCTATATCTCTCAAAATATGGTAATACTTTTTATATGTTATAATGTTCCTATCATAAAATCTTTAAAAAAAGGTGAAAAGGTTATATATGCTGATAAAGTGGCTTCCAGAGTGAAACATGATTCAATATATACAGTGCGTTGTCCTAACCTTAGTCCGAGGGCATTGTACTATCCGTACGACCTGGATCATACGAATACTCTACTTCAGGCTTTCGTGCGTAGGTTTGATATTCTTTTCTCGTATTAACACGACGCTATCACACAGAAAGCTTAGCCAGTCTCCCCCCCCCAAAAAAAAAGGAAAAATTTAAATTAAAAAAATGTATATAAATGAAATCCTTCCATTGTATTGCCAACACATTTTCAATTCTCTCATATGATGGTCATTGCATTCAAACTACAAATTGTATATTACATGTATAATTATAGATATATATATATATATATATATATATATATATATATATATATATATATATATATATATATATATCTGCATGTGTTCTAACATAAGATTCACCTATCTCTTGTCTTTGAAGGGCTGTCATTACTGCTGAGGTTTTGCCAGAATCAAAAACTTTCTCAAAGCTTTTAAATGCCATACAAAGTGGTTTATCATAATAAGTATAGTTTAGCATTAGTTGGTTAATTATATGGATATGGTCTGTTGTTGACTTTCCACTTTTAAGGCTTGCCTGTTTTCTCAGTATATTGAGGGGTCCTGCTGGAATGCCAAAATATGAGCGTCGTATCGATATGGAGAATGCATATCCAAAATATTTTGTCAAAATTCCTCTTACTTTCATAGTTACGTGGTAATTAGAAAAAGTAACTTAATGAATTGAAAACATTTTCCCTACATGAAAAATTGAGTATTTCTTCTATTATCGTAAATTTTGATAATTATTACATATTAATGTAAAAGAAATTGTGAACAATGGCATCTGTATAGCTTCCACAAGTCACAGGACGATATATTACTAGGTAAATTACACACTTTCCTCATCACACACAGCATGCTGAGGAACATGGGAAATCATGCTAAAGTGGACTACTTGCATTTGATTAACAAGACACACATGGAAAGGCTACGTCCAACTACATGGAACCAGCAGGACACCAAACCAATTCCAAAACCCAAGGAGCTTCGCACCTACTGACCTATAGCTTTGATAAGCTGCATAGAGAAAGTAGCTGAGAGAATAGTACTCAACAGACTGCAGTGGAAAATAGGCCAACTACAACATCGCCTAAATGCCTACAGAAGCGGCATAGGCACTCAAGAATGCATTACAGATGTCCTCTCAACAATTAATGACAAAAAAGCTTTTGTCATATTCCTCGATCTCGAGAAAGCCTTTGAGCTAGCCAGCTCACCAGCTATACTCTTCACACTTGTTGAAAAAAAGAGTGAAAGGACACTTACTGGCCTGGACTCGAAACTACTCACTGAACCGAGAAGCCAGAGTCACTTTCCAAGGAAAAACCACCGATTTCATCCCCCTAGAAAACGGTACACCACAAGGAGGCATACTAAGCCCCTACCTTTTCAATCTACTAATGGAGAACTTAGCCACTTTAAAACTCCCAAATGAGGTGGAAATTTTCATATATGCCGATGATATATGCATAATATGTCCAAATAAAGCTCATGAAAGAAATGTCACTCAAAAAGCACTTGACATGATCCAAGCCAAATGCAATGAACTTGGCCTAAAGATCAACACCAACAAAACAAAAGCAATGGCTATACAACATTCGCAAAACCCTCAGAACTTCACACTGAGGGGTGAAGACATCGAATGGGTGAGTCAGTTCATGTACCTTGGGGTAATCATTAGCAAAACCTTATCACCAGCCAATAAAGTAACCTACCTCAGAGAGAAGACAAAGATTCGTCTATCAGCCATGAAACGAATGACCTCCCTAAAACAAGGAGTATCTAATAACCTCCTAAGACTGTTTTTATCTACAAGCAATTCGACCCCATATCAATTATGCAGCACCTACACTCACTGCATTGACTGGCACTCAAAAAGCATCATTGGAAGTAGTCCAAAACAATGCCATGAGACTCATTAGTGGCTCTCCAATGTGGACAAGACTCTGCTTACTTGAGCAGAAACCAACCTAATTCCCCTGTCAGCCAGGATTGACATTAGGAATAGCAGCATTATATTCAAGTCAATCATCGCAGGCAGAAAAAGCTCACTCAACAATAAAATAAAAGGATTCTACCTCTTGCTGAAGAAATGGATCCGCCAAATTCCCACGCAAAGAAACTAGTGGATACACTCACAAGGATGTAGATGCAAAATGAGGCTCACAAAACCAAGGGACAACAAAAGCATGAGGGATACAGCCCTCCTGCCCCTTGGGCTCATGATCCTATCAAATACAACTTCACCATCCTACCAGCAGCAAGCAAGGCTCTCTGCACACCAGAGCAACTCACTGTAGCTGCAAAAAATGCAATCAGGAACACATCTGTGCCTCACACCTACTATACGGATGGATCAGTAGACCGTGCAATCCCTGCAGCTGCTGCTGCAGTTATCTCTACATCAGGATATATGGAGACTTTCCAACTATGCCTGCACACTGCAAACTGAACTAGTGGCCATTGCAAAAGCTCTAGAACACTCTGCCAACCAACAAGATGGGAACATAACGATCCATACAGATTCCGGAGGAGCCATTCTGGCCCTCAGCCACAAGGAACCTACAGAGAATGTTTACCTCATCACTTCAATTCAATTCTTAGCCTTGCTCCACCAAAGCAACAATAGGCAAGTTACCTTGAATTGGATTCCAAGCCATACTGGAATCTCTGGCAACGAGAGGCCGATCACCTAGCCAAATCAGCCTTAATGCGCCAAACCACTATCATTACTCTACAACCGTCATTAAAAACCATCAAAAATCAAATGGCTGCCTACTGCAACATCCAAAAGACTAGTGAAGTAAGGAGAGCTTTCCTAGATGAATCAAGATCTGCAAAGTGGTATATTGAAGCGACAAACATATTACCACATCCAATTGCAAGACAAACACCTCGCCAGGACGCAGTAATCATCTGAAGACTGTGACTAGGATATCTATGCAACTGGCAAATTATCTTAGATAATGACAAAGACCATGCAGCACAGCATAAACCAATAAGACCGTGCAAGTACTGTGATCAAGACACAGAAGAACCTTTACAGCACTATCTACAGCAATGTCAGGAAACAAGCCTACTTCGGCAGGATCTTAATCCCAACACTCCTGCAACTGCAACAGCAATTGTCAAGCATATAATTGACAATCATAACACCCTCTCAGCCTTTCTCCGCAGTTACCCTCCACCAAGATAACGTTGCAACAACGCCAACGAGAAATCTAAGCGGCAATTGAAGAGAAACCTTATCCCCCCTGCAATTTCTATGTTGGGAGCAGAACGATTGTTGGCGGCTGAGGGCAACAACTCGTACTCCTTATATGGAGACAGTTTTGTCTTCCCGTCCCGTTTTCAGCCTGAAGATGGGATCGGAGTCGTCGGCGGTCTTTTTGACTTCCAACATATCTTTCTCTCCTCTCAGCCAATCTCCCTTGCTGGAGTCAGAACGGGTGCTGGCGGCTGAGGGCAATAGCTCGTACTCATTATAAGGAAACAGTTTTGCCTTCTTATCCTTTTTTCAACGTTGAAACTGGGAACGTAGCCGTTAGTGGTCTTTTTGATATCCAGCATCTTTTTCACCTTCAATCTCTTTTTTTTTTCCCAGTTCAGGCATCCCTCGAAACCACCTTTGCAAGTCTCAATAATGAAATCATAAGTAACCTTTTATTTTTACTTTTTTTATTTTGCTTATTCACAGGTACAGGAATTTTTTATTCCATCCTATCTCTACCACTAAAACTGCTACAACTCCCTCTTTTCAGCTCTCTCCCACTCAGCTGAAATCTCACACTATCCCTCTATCTCACAACTAAAGCTTAAACCAATATGAAGTATTTTACTTCACCTATATCAATATCTCCAACTAAAAACTTTCAACTCCTTCCCGAGCTCTCCTACTTATCGGGACTTACTACTATAATTCTTTTTCTCCAACTAAGACTGGAGCCAGTGGGCTCATGGGAAGGCATCCCCTTCCTACAGTCAATTACTCCTTTCTCAAACAACCCATCACAACCTAAAAAACCTATCGCAATATCCTAAAATAAATGTTGCAGAATATCCCCCACCCAACTACCCATCCCAATATATCCTACCAAAACACCTACGGGCTGCAAGATTGCAAAAGCCCGTGTCTAGCCAAAAGAGCCAGGCAATCTTCAACAACAACGACACACTCTCCCCCTCAGTCCTACCGCAAACCTCATAGAGACTACATGTCTGAGTTTAACCTCTGACATTCACTCATTTTTACCTTTGTTTTTCTCGGTTTCGCCAAGAAATTTATCATTTCAAAGAGGAAAAGACAATTTCAACATCTTTCTAACATAAGGAAGAAGAAATTTTGCTCTACTAAGAGGTCAGAGGTGGGTAGTATTGGTAGTAGTGCAGAGAGAGAGAGAGAGAGAGAGAGAGAGAGAGAGAGAGAGAGAGAGAGAGAGAGAGAGAGAGAGAGAGAGAGAGAGAGCACCTTGCCTGCCAAGAAACAAAAGTAAGATATTGAGCAAAAGGATCTTCACTTATGATTAAATTATGATAAATAACTTTTTTTTTTGTTCATTAATATCCACAAAAAAGAACAAAAACCATAATAATCAGGATTTATTAATATTGTCTTTGCAAAAGTACAAAGAAAAACTTTGAACGCCTGTATATCAAAACTAAACTTATTGACCTTCAAATTCTATATTTTCCCTTAGTTTTAAAGATATAGTATTGAATTTTGGTATATAACTTGAAATGACATTCTAAATAGTATCAAATCTTGCCCTTTTTTCTTTTCTTTTTTTCATAAGTTTTTCTTAATTTTTTCCCCGATTTGTAGGGTTTATTTTTTTTTTGGAATAAGGGAAAAATTCATATCTAGAAAAAAAGGACTTTTAGAAAAAAAAAAAAAACTCCTTATTTTACTGCTGGTCTACATCAAGTCTATATAGGGAAGCCTCCCTTGATTATCACAATAATAATAATAATAATAATAATAATAATAATAATAATGATAATAATAATAGCAATAATAATGATAATAATAATAAATATTGTTTTTACTCAATACCCAAGTCAAAATAGATTAATTTAATGAAATTGAATCCGATAGCTCGATGTCCTTCATAAATGAATCTAAAATCTATTTTTATGTAAATCAAAGATAGAAAATATTCGTTTCATTGGAATTACTGCCTTTTTTATTTAGTTGTTAGAATATATTATATTGAGAGAGAGAGAGAGAGAGAGAGAGAGAGAGAGAGAGAGAGAGAGAGAGAGAGAGAGAGAGAGAGAGTACATATGAATGAAAATATTATTATACACTTTATTGAAATATTTCGAATGATATTACGAATTGTTTATTGTATCGTGTGTCTATACAAATGTGCTTTCAGCCTGAAGATGGGATCGGAGTCGTCGGCGGTCTTTTTGACTTCCAACATATCTTTCTCTCCTCTCAGCCAATCTCCCTTGCTGGAGTCAGAACGGGTGCTGGCGGCTGAGGGCAATAGCACTATAAAAGAAATCTCAGAAGCGTCTTGCTGGATACTCCATGAAGTTAAAACCCTTGGGAAAGAACTAGTTGCACAAATAATAATACTGAATTGCTGTGAAACGTGATAGTTGTTTAACTTTACAAACATCAGGGTTTCTACAAAATAGTATCTCGACGGCATATGATAAGATGAGTAGAATCTGTAAGATAGCCAGACGTCTAAATCACTAAATTATAAGGAGGGTTTATTTTTCTCTTCCTGATACCAGCAACAATAACAACTAGTAACTAGCATCTAAAAATATAAGCCTTGAAGATTTGACATCAGGGCCAAAAAATTATATACTTAAAAACTATTTTAAAAATATACTAGACATGATGTTTTGGACTTATGCTTATCAATTTGGCTACTTAGTATTGTAGGCACAACTAAACTTGTACTATAATAACAAAGGATTTAAAGAAAAAAAAATCATCTGGATGAAACAAATTTCGTTATAACTGACTTTTGACTGATCAATTGCGTCTAGTTAATTCATAATCATCATCAATATAAATAGTTTATTCAGCCTATAGGTCTAAGGTAATATTTCAAAGAAGAAACATATGGACATTCACTAAAGTGAAATAATGACTCAATGACTTATAGAATAGTCTGATCATAATGGTAAGATTCAAATATGATAGACTAATGTGGATTGTAAAAAGATTAAAATTGATCTGAGTGTTATCAGAGGACGATGGTACAAGCCTTTGGTTAAAGGGTTGTGGTATCATCTGTGTTAACATCCCTGACTGGTGATAGTCAGACTGTGGATTAAGTCCCGCTCAAAGTCATTTGCACCTTTGGTCACTGCACCTTCACTTCCCTTGGGAGCTAAGAATGGCGGGTATAGGTGAGCCTATTGGTCTACTTGCTGAGCCATCCCTGTCCCTACCCGGTCCTAGCATGGATGGATAGCGGCTGGGGCACGGATCATATGTATATATGGTTAGTCTGTAGGGAATTGTTGAGCTTGCCTCTGCCATTCATGGGTGGCATTCAAATATTCAAACCTTTAGATGTAGTGAGGAAGATTCAAAGAAGAAATTATTATGATTCTTGCAACTTCACGATGAATAGCACCATGTTTGCAATGGGTGTTTATACTATTTTTTTTGTTTGTTTTTTACTACTGGTTGGAAGAAAGCATAATGTTAAAAAAAATAAAAAACTACACGAAAAAAATAAAATCCCTAAAACCCAGAACACTAACACCCACCTGATTGTGTTTGTCCAAACAGACTTGCAAAGACAAACATAATTTAAGAAGAAAACATACTCCAAAATTTTAAAACTATCATAAATTCTCTTCCCTGTTGGACAATGGGTTGAAATACTGAAAAAGACACAAAAGGAAAACTCATCGACTCCCCATAAGTCAATGGCAGTCTCTCTGCTGAGAAGCATTTGTAGAAATCATCGGATCCTTTATTTTCTCGGGAAATGTCAATACCGTGAGGATACGAAATAGGAACAATATTTGAAACTATTTCTGGTCCAGTATTCCCAAACAGCTTTATTTTACCTTTATTAATTTTTTTATATTAGTAAAAGATGCAGGTTAATTACATAATATATCGTATGACAATATACTGTAGGAATATGAGAGACACGACTATCAAAAATTACAAGGCCTCTGATAGACAGAACATAATGGGTGTCTAGCTCAGTATAACTGGCTAGATATATAGTGATACGAGATTCTAGGAGGATGAATCGTCTAGATCAATCAAAACATTATTAGTTAAGAATATTTCACGGATGGCATAGATGCAAGGACAAAACTTTCATTATATGATAAAAAGAAAGATCTATGTTAGCATTCCTTATTCTTATATTAACATACAACCAACGGATGTAGGGAAAAATTGCTTATTTTTTACCACATCTAATTCAATGGAATATGCAAATAAAGTCTAGACCGGAATGCTAGTCATAATTGCTGTTTGCTTCAGATAAGTTTTGATCTCATAACCAACACACATATACACATAAGAACCAATGTTGAAAAATATAAACACTTAAGGTGATTGGGCACTTTTAACCTCAGGGATGAATGTCATTTATGGAACTATTTTTCTGTCAGCAGGAATAGTCTTTATTTCTATTTAGTAACATTTTTTTCACTAAAAACATTTAGAATTTTTTTCTTCATATTAGACGTTGGACTTTTATGATTTTAGAATGGCACTGATGCAACTAACTACATAATAACAAGCACATTCGGGGGTTAAAGTTCATGAGGATTTTTTATTTAAGCTAATGGGCGTTTCTTAGAATGGACGTGTGATGCTTTTTTGCCTTCCATGATAATTGAAAAATCTAAGTTTTAATAACTAACCTTTCATGCGATACATTTAAATCGCTTTTATCATCTTCTAGCTAAGTTTTTTTTTTTTTTTTTTTTTTTTTTTTACAAAAACGGTATAATTTAGGTAAAAAGTGATTTATCAATTATACAAGAGACTAAGATTCCATTCCTAAGGACCATTTCTGTAGTTCTGAGAATTGATTGTTATCTATCTATCTACCTATATATCTATCTATCCATTATATAATATAATATTGTATATTAAAATATAGCATAATCGAATATTATATTTTATTACGCAATATGATGAAAAATATGTACTCTAAATGTATGATATATGTATAATATATGTATAAAGTTCTATTTTTATCTAAGCACCATATTTAATTCAAGTCCTAAATAGAACTGAAACTACTATATTCACTAAGTTCCGGATATATCAAAGCAGAATTTCCTTATTTCGAATATAATATCGTATTACTTTTTAACATAAATTTTCTTTTTTTCAACGAACTAAAAATACTCTCCGTTTGGCTTCGCGTTAGTGATTGCAATAAGTACTTATATGGTCCTGAATATCCTCATGTCGTTAGCACCTTTTTTTCATTAGACATAAATCCTGTTAGGTAACAACTACATCACAGGGTTTCCATCTCTAGAACATGTATTTTTTTTTCTTTTTACAGTTTGTATATAATAAAAAAAAGATTAGTCTTTTTCTATATATCATTAAATTGATTTTGTGGAGGAGTAAAAAGACAAGCATTGGTCTTTTGGCTACGTTACATCAAAATATTAAGTTTTCATATTTCGATAAGCATGTCAATTATGAATATAGATATTTCTCTTGATTTAGAATTAGAAATGATAAAAAAAAACCATTAAGAATGATTTACAAGCTTTTTTGGTGACATCAAGTCAAATTGCAAGTTTTCCTGGTTTCAACATCTATGTTGCTATATCAGAAGTTATGTAAACGAGACATGCAGGAGTAAAGGGTTAACAATGAGAAGTGGAGCTATCTACAGTATTGCTACATATAGATGGCTTGGGATGGATATCAAATCGATGTATGGTTTAAATTCTATTTATTTCTCTTTTGAGGATTACGGAAGGTTTATGAGTGTAAAGTCATTCTAGAAAAGTTTGGTGATTAATTTGACTCATAACTCATGTTATAATGATTTTATATATATCCTTGATGGCGTCATTATGAGCTCGGTTATTTGAAATCAAGAAAAATAAAAAAGGGACTCATAATGCCCATCTTTAAAAAGTGAGGCATGCCTCGAGGTTAAGGAAGACAATTTTGTAATGTCTTTGCCAGCGCATAAATTGTAAGAGAAGAGTATGGGTTGTGTGGTCAATCTCTGGCATAAGACCAATAGATAAGTCATCAGAGCTTATGTGATAGTACCTCGGATGATCTTTTATGAAGGGGCATATATTTGACAATGCTTTAGTCTTTTTTTACTACAATATTCATTGCTTTAATTTATCAGAATATTTCAGAAGTAAGATGTGCTTCCTTTATTATCTCCTCGGAAATAAATTAGAAGAAAGTTAAAAAAGAAATTAGATTGACAAGTATCGTTTCTAAAGGAATATTATACTTAGTTTTCAAGGATGACACGGCATAAGACAAAGGATTAAGTAACCAGCCATAAATACTTTAGAAGAGATTTTATGAGCTGTTGGGGGGGGGGGGGGGAAATTTAATTCAGCTATATGTTTCTAAATTGCGTGAAATATTCCACTGTTATCCACTTTATTGCCTTTTTTATAGCCTCCTCGAAAAATAACTCGATGAAAGATACAAAGAGAGTATACAGGCACATTACCAAGCATCGTTTCTAAACAAATGCTATATTATTTAAAGGATGACAATATCTCAGAAAAATATCACTGTACAAAAAGGAAAATCAACAGGACAGAGAGAGAGAGAGAGAGAGAGAGAGAGAGAGAGAGAGAGAGAGAGAGAGAGATAAAATGGGTGAAATTCTATTTTTCCTGAACTCAAGTAAGAGTCCATACAGAGAAATTTCCTAGAGCGGGGCTAACTATTCGGAGAATGTAGGTTGAACATCTCGTTTAAAAATCTTTCATAATATGGTGGGACCGAAGGACAAGCAGGAGACTCCAGCTTGGATATTTTGACAGATATTCTGGTCGTGTAAACATGATTGACGAAAGCAATTCCGAAAACTTGCGTGTTTGACATATCATCAGGAATGAGGACACCAAATCTATAAATATTTTGGTCATATAATGAATATAAATTTATAACTATTTGTTTTTATATTCTACCTCAGACATAAACATGTAAACATAATCGTAATTTCCCATGATAGCTGTGTCTAACCTAACAAATTCTCGGTTTTCATTGCAGCCATACGTGTGCTTATTAGAGAGAGAGAGAGAGAGAGAGAGAGAGAGAGAGAGAGAGAGAGAGAGAGAGAGAGAGATAGATAATATAATACGAAGTTTAACTCCTTTTTATACTTTCATATATCCAGAAGAACTATTTTATCTAGAATTCAAATCTGAAATGCCAAAAAAATCGGTTGGTATGTAACCAAGTTTTATAAAATAAAAGTAACTTTTTTTGAGTGTAAAATAGCTTTAACTACTTCAATATTTCTTAAGACGAGATGTAGATTGCCAACCTGGAGGGATTGAGATAAAGAAAATGCTTTTCCTTTCAAAATGTTGAGCCAAGCAAAAGACTTCTCGAAGCAAGAATACGGGAAAATCTTTGAATGAAGCGGACGACACACTGTCAACTGGAGGAGGAATTCTAGTTTAGATAGAAAATATTTTTTTACAAAGCACATAATCCCGGCTGTACAGAATGTAATCACGCATATGGCTCTAGTAAGTCAGGTTTAATTATAAACTGAACTGCCTTTCCTATAGATCAGTTGGCAGCTTTATCATGCTAATCAGGTGAAGTTGGCTTTTGTAATCATTTCAAAATTGCCAGGAGTTATTTTATTTATGATACGAATTTTTTTCACACCTGAATGGCTAGAATTTATAAATGAAGAACTGGAAAATAGCGAGGGAATGTCAAACATATAGCTCTACTATTGATATGTTATAAGACTCCTATAGAGTTTTGTCAACAGAGAATATCTCCCAGTTGTAAAAACGAATGTGTATTTGATAGGCAATTACCTTTAGATTTTTATCGATATGACAATTTTATCCAGTTGGAAAGGATAGGAAATAATGATTTCCGGAAACAAGCGTTCGGCACTATTCTCATGTTTCACTATGGATACTACAAATATTAACCAACGTACCCAGTTAATTGTGTAAAACCTTGAAATATAGTTCCCGGACAACTCTCTCTCTTTTTTTTTTTTTTACCTTCTCTTATCAGTTGTGATAATTTCTATTTTTTTTTCATTAAAATATTAATCATTCATCTATATTTCTTATAATTGGTTGTTGAGTATAGGAATGTGATATCTTGTGTTCCTCAGTATATTGTTCTTGCCGGCCCCCCCCCCAAAAAAAAAAAAAAATATTTTTGTATACAAGCTCATTACTTCAATTCCATCTCCTGAATGTAGATCTAGCTAATATTAATGCATGATGCAAATTATGTGGATATCATCATTGATAATGCTTCTTTAACTCTATACGACTCTTTGCAAAATTTTATGTGTGATTATTGATAGCCAAATTACTTTTGAAAAACACTGTCGGTATTTTTCTTCTTTAATTGCAAAAATAATTGGCTTAGTGAGGAAGTCTTTTAAGATTTCTGGGGATAATGCATTTTGAAAAGAGTGTTTCAATTCTTTCATTGTGCCTGGTTTCGAGTATTGTTCTCCTGCCTGGTCTTCAGCAGCTGAATCTTCACTCAACTGGTTGGGCAAGAACTTGCAGTCTTATAAATTTCTTATTCCTCATCTAGATATTAATCTCTGGCAGTTAGTTCTTTATGCGTGTTGCATAAGATTTCTAATGAATTTTAGCATCCTTGGCATTCTAAACATCCTGGACATTACCATCCTGCTCGTAATATTAGGTATGCAGCTAACTCTAATACTCATGCCCTCTCCATCATGAGGCTCTGCCAACTTTTATATGGGAGTTGTTGAGGATAGGGTTTTCTGACGGATACGTTGTCGAGAGGTGTACGTGAGCTACATAGATGATACTTTTGTCATGGCCCCTTCTACCCAGGACATCGAGACTCTCATCAGGACGCGCGAGGAGTGCAGTTCCCTGAAGTTTACTGTCAAGCATAGCAACGATGGACGTCTTCCATTCCTGGATGTAATCTTTTCTCCCAACCCTACTGGATTTGATACCAGTGTCTACAGTAAGCCTACTAACCTTGGCTTATGCTCCTCTTGTGCTGACACACATCAACAACGCGACCGAGTCGCCCTGGTTCTGGTGAACAATGGTTACTCTAATAGGCAAGTTAGCCGTGAGATCAAGCTAGCCATGGACACCTGGTACCAGGGTGAATCACCAACTGAGAGCACTACCAGTGCGTGCCATAAATGCGTGCAAGTGTCAGGGGGGCTTAAGGTGGGGTTGGCGACATTTTTTTTGCAGCTGACTGTACCCGTAAGTGAGATGATGCAGTACTGTTTTTTCTGACAGCAGTAAGTAATATGAAAAATGTACACAACCACAGTTTTCACGACTGTGGCTAAAGGAGTTAGTGAGGTAAAAATATTGTAAAAAGAAAGGAAAGATAAGAATTATATATAGGAATGTTGGGATCCTTACAGGAAAGGGCGGAGAGTTAGCGAATGTAATGCAGAGACGGAAAGTTATAATTTTCTGTATACAGAAGACAAAATATAAGGAAAATGCGCAGGAAACCATGCCAAAGGATACAAAGATTATTTAGGCATGGGAAGATACAAGGATAAAAAGAGGTAGAAATTATTCTCCTTCCAGATTTTCAGGAAAATGTCAGAGGTCTAGCATATCAGTGACACGTTCATGAACAAAGTGTGTTAAATAAAAGGCTCTATAGTATCAATTCAGCATACGGCCTTAAAAAGAGTGTAGTAAGGAGAAGGACAAATTCAGAGGTAATTAGAAGCATATAAAGAAAGAGTTTGAAGTCTAAGAATTGAACTGTAAGCGCTCTTGGTGGATATGAATCCCCATATTGGAGAGAGCTCTGATGGATTTGAAGGGATGCATGTTGGGAGAGGTTTTTGATTAAGAAGCCACATAGGTGAAAGATTGTTGGAATTAGTAGTTGTGAATATGACGATTTAGAAAAGACGAAGTCACATGGTAACTTATAAAAGTGCACTATATGATAAACAAATTGACTATGTGCAGGTTAGCAAGGAAGGCAAGAAAAATATTATGGATTGTAAGGCTTTCCATATGAATCCGTTGTAGCTGAATATAAGCTCGTAGTGAAAGATTTCAAGTTAAAAACAATAAGGACAAGAAGATCTCCAGCAAGGACTAGAAGGAACACTAAAAGGGGAGGAAGTGCGAGAGTTCAGAAGTAAAGTAGAAAGAGCCAGAGGAGGGAGATATGTATAGAGTGTCAGTAATGACTGAGGTGATACAGGACCCTAAGACAGAGATTGTGGTAGCAGCAGCAGAGTTTTGTGGAAAGACAAGTGGTAAGAAGTGAGAGGAAAAAGAAGAATAATGGTGGAATCAAGAACCTTAAACAGATAAAAAGGAAAAAAGTACAGCCAGAATAGGGTGGTAAGAGGATGTCAACTACTGAACGAGAAAGGAATATAGATGGACAAAGTAATAGTACCATTACCTACATTAGCAACTGCAAAGGGAAAAGCTAGGAGAGAGAGAGAGAGAGAGAGTGGTATGAGATGGGAACAATGGAGGGAGAAAGCATAATATACAGAAGTGCAAAAGCAAGATTAAAAGCAAGGCAGGGTGTAGGAGGGCTAGGAATTATTAAGGATTCAAATGAAAATATTTTAATAAGGAAGAGAAAGAGATTAGGGAAAAACTATAT
>NC_090750.1:50677963-50692963 GCF_036898095.1 Palaemon carinicauda | reverse complement strand
CTTCCACCCCCACCTCCCTCGCCCCTCCATCGTTGGTACTATGACGGACTCTACTACAGCAGTTGGCGCTGCGGCCGCCCCATTGAAACTTTCACCGTTCGCCAGCGGAGAGGCGCGCAGAAGTCCGGTTTCGTATAAGGGGCGTGACTCGCTCAACCACCAAAGCGGATTATGTTCTCGCGGCGATAGCCGAGGACACCTTCCCAGAAATATCCGACTGGCTTTGTGAACAAGGAGACACCCCAATAGCGTATGACGCCCTCAAAACATACCTTCTGCAGCAGTACTCGCCGTCGCCAGCCGCCCGTATAGCAAAGCTTTATCAGCTCTCGCAACAACCGTTGGGGGACCAAAGGGCTTCGTTTGCCCTCAGGGAAATGACCAGTATCGCTCGCCTTCAACCTGCCACAGACGGCTCTCCTCGTGAGGTGAACCTACTTCGTGCCCTTTGGATACGCCGTTTACCCGAACCTGTACGCGCTGCCATACCCGATGTCGATAGTTTACCCATAAAGGACTTGATGACCAAAGCCGACGCCCTTATGGGCAGCCACTTCAAGACCTCCATCAACGCCTCCACCCCTGACGACGAGGATGCCTATTCAACGTCAACCGAAGCTGACATGAATGCCGTAGGACATACACGCCTACCCCGTGACGTGCCGAAGCGGCGACAAAGCCGCCCACCACCCACCAATCGCTCGCGCCCCAACGAACGACTTCTACAGCCACTTACTACCTCCCATCCGCCGCAGTTTTGCTACTACCACTTCAGATTCGGGGCAACCGCGAAGAAATGTGCCAAGGATTGTCAGTGGCCAAAAAACGTGTAAGTAGGCCATCGCTTGTGGCGGTGGCCTCCCATGTTTCTAATCTTTTCTTTTTACAGGATGCAGGAACAGGCGCGCGATTTTTGGTAGACACGGGTGCTTGTCGTTCTCTTTTGCCAAGGAAACTCTTCAAGGCACGACGTAGTCTGTCTACATCTGCCGACGTCCGCTTGGTAGCAACCAACGGATCTGCGATACCCACCTACGGTTACGAGAACCTCACATTATCGTTCGGAAACGGTAAATTCAATTGGAAGTTTCTCGTTGCTGACGTCACAATGCCAATCCTCGGTGCGGATTTCCTCTCTCATTTCCACCTTCTGGTCGATGTCGCCCACCGACAATTGGTCAACGCAGACTCGTACTTGTCGACACCTCTTCAACCCGCCCCCTCTAACTTCGCTCTCCACATCAGCGCACCCACGGATGCCTACGCCCACCTCCTCACGTCGTACCCGGAAGTTTTCCGCCCACAACTTCGCCAAACGCCCACGGTTCCTGCCAAGCACGGTATTTATCACCATATCAAAACGACGGGACCCCCAGTCTTCGCAAAATTCAGACGTCTGGCACCGGAACGATTGGCAGCCGCCAAACAGACGTTCGCCGAAATGGAGGAAATGGGCCTTTGCCAAAAGGCCTCCAGCCCATGGTCGTCACCCTTACACATCGTTCTGAAGAAAGACGGCTCCCTCCATCCGTGCGGGGATTACAGGCGCCTGAACATGCAAACAGAACCGGATCACTACCCCCTCCCAAACATTGCCGATGTGACCTCCTACCTGCACAAAGCGAAGGTTTTCTCTACGCTCGACCTCCTGAAGGGGTATTATCAGGTGCCTATGAACCCAGAAGACATCCCCAAGACCGCCATCACCACTCCGTTTGGTACATACACCTTCAATTACTCCTGTTTTGGCCTTCGTAATGCTGGGGCAACGTTTCAACGTCTCATGGATGGCATCTTAGGGGACCTCCCTTTCTGTGTATGTTGTGTGGACGACATACTTGTGTTCTCCTCCTCAAAAGAGGAACACCTCCGTCACCTGCGCATTGTGCTCGACCGCCTGCAACAAAACGGCCTTGTAGTCCGGTACGACAAGTGTACCTTTGGCGCCAACGAAGTGTCGTTCTTAGGGCACCGTATCACTCCTGAAGGAGTCCATCCTCTCCCTGAGAAGGTAGCAGCCGTTCAGAACTTCCCCGCGCCCTCGACCGTCAAAGCTCTGCAGGAATTCTTGGGCATGATCAACTATTATCACCGTTTTCTGCCAGCCATTGCCGCCACTCTTGCTCCCCTCTACGCCTCCCTCAAGGGCAAGCCAAAGGACCTGAAATGGGGTCCCCTTCAAGAAGCAGCCTTCTGCAATGCAAAGAAGGCCCTATCAACTGCAGCGGCTCTCACTTTTCCTATCCCACACGCCCCTCTCCTTCTCTCCACTGATGCCAGCGACGTCGCTATTGGTGCAGTACTCGAGCAGGTGGTCAAAGGCTCGCCCCACCCATTGGCCTTCTTCAGCAGAAAACTGTCCAAGGCAGAATCGGGTTATTCTACCTTCGATCGAGAATTGCTGGCGGTGCACTTGGCTGTCCGTCACTTTCGCCATTTCTTAGAAGGTACGCCCTTCATCATTCGCACAGACCACATGCCTCTGGTGCACGCCTTCACTCGACAGTCTGACACCTGGTCCGCCCGTCAACGCCGACATCTCTCCGCCGTGGCTGAATACAATTGCACCCTCCAATACGTCCCTGGGAAAATGAATCCCGTTGCCGATGCCCTGTCAAGAAACACGTTGGCTGCTGTTCAACTGGGATTGGATTACAACGCCCTGGCTGAAGCCCAACGACAGGATCCAGAGTATCAAGCTTGTAGGACATCCTGCACGTCCCTCCATTGGGAAGATTTTCCCCTCGAAGACTCCAACACCACCCTCCTCTGTGACGTCAGTACTGGTAGACCGCGACCTTGGATTCGTGCTCCCATGCGCCGACAGGTGTTTGATTTCATTCACGGCCTTTCACATCCCTCGTGCCGTTCTACTGCACAGCTGCTGAAGGCAAAGTTCATTTGGCACGGCATTTCTAAGGATGCTAAGGATTGGGTCCGTGCCTGTACTTCTTGCCAAACTTCCAAAGTACATCGACACACGGATTCAGGAGTGGGCACCTTTCCTCAACCTCAGCGTCGTTTCGCACACATTCACGTCGACGTTGTAGGCCCCCTACCCACATCACAAGGACATCGTTACCTGTTTACCGTCATCGACCGCTCCACTCGTTGGCTGAAGCCATTCCCATGGAAACTGCAACGTCCGCCTCATGTACATCTGCCTTACTCTCTGGATGGATTTCAAGATTCGGTATCCCTGAGCATATTACTTCTGACAGGGGAACCACTTTCACCTCTCAATTGTGGACGTCATTAGCGAATCTCCTGGGCATCACCCTACGTCAGACAACGGCCTACAACCCCGCTGCCAATGGAATGGTTGAACGTTTTCATCGCACCCTCGAAGCAGCTTTGATGTCCCGCTGCAAGGATTGCAACTGGTTTACTCAGCTTCCCTGGGTCCTCCTGGGACTACGGACCACTCCTAAAGACGCCCTCGACGTCTCGGCTGCTGAAATGGTGTATGGCGACCCGTTGGTCGTCCCTGCCGAATTTTTTCCTTCTACAACCTCCTCCGACGATCTCCAGCGCATACGTCACGTCGTGGGAAAATTTACTCCATGCCGCCAGACTTACAAGCCCCCAGCGAAGCATCACATACCAACGGACTTGGACTCTGCAACGCACGTCTTCCTGCGCAACGACACTAGCAAGCCCCCTTACACGGGCCCTTTCCTTGTGATCCGACGCAGTCTGAAAGCATTCCTACTTAACATTCGGGGCAAAGAAGACTGGGTCTCCATTGATCGTCTAAAACCTGCTTATCTTCTGCCAGATGACCCGCCTACAGTTCGCCTCTCTAGATCAGGGCGCCTTATTTAACATGTACAGTATGTCATTTTTAGGGGGGGAGCCATGTACCAACCGTGTGTCACACAATTGTAAATAATTATTTTGTATATATTATGCTTGTGTCTGCGCTCTTCCCTCGCACTAAAAAGAACCTGAATGATCATGTCTCCGTTTTGCTCTGTAACATTGTCTGTCTCTCGAACAGGTTATGTCCTGTTGCCTTGAGGTTTTGTATATAAAGAAGAGTGTTCCTTAATAAACAACTCAGTTGATTGCATCCTGCCTTTGAGTTCACAACCCTCACTCGGCACCGTCACATTACAATCTATTTTTATTTCATGGGATTCATAAGGCCAATGAAACTTGTTTAAGGTTCCCTCACGAGTTGTTTCTATGCTAGGCTGTCCTTCCATCATATCTACAATGCCTAAAACCACTACTGCTACACGATACAGCCACGGTACAATCAGTTGATCTTTCTGATTACCTCGTACAAGTAGTCTCCTATACAGCTTTCTACTCTTTACAATGAGCTGCCAGTCTTTTTTTCGTCTCCTTGTGGGTGAACACCCTTCCTTCATTAACAAAATGTTGTTTAAGGATTCGTTGTCCATCTGAAGATAGCTGATTTATTTATTTTAACCCATTTGACTGAGTTCAGCTAATTTGACCTTTGGCAACAATGTTTTCTTCTTTGCTTGACTATGGGTTAATACAATACACTTATGACTTTCTGGTTCTAAACCATCTGAGGAACCAGGGATATCAGCATGGACAAGGTGAAACAGTGGAGCATGTAGACATGTAGCTGTTACTTTACCTGTAAAGTACTTGATATCCTTCTAACATGTCTAAACTTCACAACTTAACCTAGTACGAAACAAAACCCTACTTTCCTTGACATCTTTTCATCGAAGCAGCTAACCTACTTTGCCACATACGTATCTCACAAAATCTCCAAATGTTGGTAAGTGCCTCAATGCACGGGAAATGTCAAGACTGTACCAACCGTGTGTCACACGATCGTACATAACTTATTTTGTATATATTATGCTTGTATCTGCGCTCTTCCCTCGCACTAAAAAGAACCAGAATAGACATGTCTGCGTTTTTCCTCTCTAACATTGTCTGTTTCTCGAACATGAAAATTCCTGTTGCCTTGAGGTTTTGTATATAAAGGTGAGTGTTCTTTAATAAAGTTACTCAGTTGATTGCATCCCACCTTTGAGTTATAACCTTCTCTCGGCTGTCACATTGGTGACCCCTGAGTGACCTACCTGCACAAAGCAAAGGTTTTCTCTACGCTCGACCTCCTGAAGGGGTATTATCATGTGCCTATGAACCCAGAAGACATCCCCAAGACCGCCATCACCACTCCGTTCGGTACATACACCTTCAATTACTCCTGTTTTGGCCTTCGTAATGCTGGGGCCACGTTTCAACGTCTCATGGATGGCATCTTAGGGGACCTGCCTTTCTGTGTATGTTATGTGGACGACATACTTGTGTTCTCCTCCTCAAAAGAGGAACACCTCCGTCACCTGCGCATCGTGCTCGACCGCCTGCAACAAAACGGCCTTGTAGTCTGGTACGACAAGTGTACCTTTGGCGCCAACGAAGTGTCGTTCTTAGGGCACCGCATCACTCCTGAAGGAGTCCATCCATGTACCAACCGTGTGTCACACGATCGATGGGATGAATTCTGAACACAGGCCCAAAACACAAACATTGAAAAAAAAGAATTTAGTTTTCTATCGGAAGGTTAAATATAGAACAGAGTGCATACAAGTAGATGGCCTTGAAATAATCAGCAGATATGGAGTAAAAACAAAGGTGACAATTAAAAAAGGTATCGATGAGAATATAGAGCAAGCCATCCTTGATAAAAGACCTTGTGATATAACCATTCAGGCCTCCAAAGAAACCAGGGAGTCTAAAACCAAGATTGGTAAAAAAATTCTGATGATCGGTGGCGCGGTGAGGGGGGAGAGAAATGCCCCTAAATATATACTAAATTGGCTACACGTCTACAAGGCTTAGGGAAAGATTTTAAGCTCAATGCAGTAAGGGGATATTACTTTACAATTTCGTTGATGCATATGAAAAAAAAAAAATCCATATTATCCCATCAATAGTTCACGCGAAGGATGGCCGTTGGAAGCATTGCTGAAGCATTGTTCATCAAGATACAATAGCCTGCATTAAATATTCAATTCTCCTAAGTATATGTTCTCCCTTCCAGCCGGAAGAAATACTGAACCATGCATCCAGTATATATCCTGAAACCTTAAAAACTGATTGTGTGGGATTGTGTTGGGAATTATGAGCTTCTCCAGCACTGTGTCTCTGGGATCCCAGCAGTAATTTCTAAGCAGTATTACGGATCCAATTGTCTTAAGTAGTATTATCATGACTGCTATGGGAAATCATTTGTATAATATTAGTTGTTGTTTTTTTAATCAATTTGTTTTCTTTATAATACATTTAATTTTTGTTTGCATGATTGCCCTGCCTTTATATAGGAATAATGGTTTCTTTATAAATATGTCCAGACTAAATCATTAATTGTATTCTGAAAGTGGTTGTTAGGAATTGGAAAAAATTTAGCATCCCAGTAACAAAATCCGTCTTTTCATTCATAACACTACCCCTGCAAACAGGAAAAGAGAAAATGTCTAGAAAAAAATTGCATAAAAACATATGATGTCAAAAGTACTTCAGCATATATATATATATATATATATATATATATATATATATATGTGTGTGTGTATATATATACATATATATATATATATATATATATATTTATATATGTGTATATATATATATGTATATATATATATGTATATATATATATATATATATATATATATACTGTATATATATAAATATATATATATATATATATATATATATATATATATATAATATACATACACATATATATACACACACACACACACACACACACATATATATATATATATATATATATATATATATATATATATATATAAGGCTTTGTAGAATATATTTCTTTTTCTGTGCTATGTTGACGGCGTTAATATACAGAATGTGAAAAAATTAAAGCACTAACAATATGTTAGTTAAAAGGAGATTCTGATTTAGACCGAGTTAAGTAAATCACTTGTATCTAATTGCCAATAAAAAAGAAAATCAGCTGTATATAACCATGTAATTCCTTATAGGTCAAATTTCTCTCGACGAAATATAAACTAAGTCGTAAATTAATAAAATAACAATAAAAAAATCAAACCACAAGCTGAAGAACTAACTTATCGTCACTGAACTATAGAAATAGAAAAATGCTACGAATATTCTCACTCACCAGAACGAGAATATACAGTGATTGCAACTGAGAAAGTTTGGATATATGTTGAGTAACTCTTCAAATACAATGTAATAGAGAAAAAAAAATAATCGAAGTGAATTATATGCTCTGTTTACAAAGAAAATGTGCCGATGAAGTTCTTATACCTTCCTAGAATATCATGAACAGCAAAAATAATTCTTGGTTTAAGGTCATGATCACAATAGATATAACGCTTTTATATGTACAATAACACAATCCATTATCAGTATAAATAATAATAATAATAATAATTATTATTATTATTATTGTTATTATTATTATTATTATTATTATTATTATTATTATTATTATTATTATTACTTGCTAGGCTACAATCCTAGTTGGGAGAGCAGAATGCTATAAGCCCTGGGATCCAACAGGGAATATAGCCCAGTGAGGATAGGTAAAAAGGAAAATAAAATATTTTAAGAGTAGCAACATTAAAATAAATATCTCCTATATAAACTATAAAAACTTTAAAAAAATAAGAGGGAGAGCAATAGGATAGAATAGTGTGCTCGAGTGTACCCTCAAGCAAGAGACCTCTAATCCAAGACAGTGGCAGACAATGGTACAGAGGCTATGGCACTACCCAAGACTAGAGAACAGTAGTTTGATTTTGGAGTGTCCTTCTAGCAGGGCTGCTTATCAAAGCTAGAGAGTCTCTTCTATCCCTACCAAGAAGAAAGCAGCCACTGAACAATTACAATGCAGTAACCCCTTGGGGGAAGAAGAATTGTTTAGTAATTTCAGTGTTATTAACTGTATGAGGACAGATGAGAATATGTAAAGAATAGGCCAGACTATTCAGTGTGTGTAGGCAAAGGGAAAATGAATCGTAACCAGAGAGAAGGATCCAATGTAATAATGTCTGGCCAGTCAAAAGACTTCATCACTCTCTAGCGTCTAGCGGTAGTATCAAAACGGGTGGGTGGTGCCCTGACCAACCTACTTACTGTATTTACTTACATTTTAATACATATAAATCGAGAGAGATGAAGAACGATAGACATAGGAAGAACGAGTAGCTGATGAATTCGACTACACAATTCGTCAACAACAATTCATCTACATATACAATTCATCTACAACAATTTATCTAGGATACAATTTATCTACAAGTTTATAATAAATGTATAATAGAAATGGGACTCTTATGTTTGTATATATTTGGATGAATTGTTGTAGACAAATTGTATATGTAGATGAATTGTTTTAGGCGAATTGTTATAGATGAATTGTTGTAGACCAATTGTTGTAGACGAATTCAACTAGAATCAGAAGAACGTACTCTTTCTCTGTTGCCCTTATCCGTCCTTCTTACATTTCGTTTGTTTCAAATAATAAAACCATTTGGAAAATCATATTTTCACGAAGTTTCATCGGATTTAATTTGCTAAAAGCATTTACCGTCCCAATTGTTTTCTTCCCTACCACTAATCTCTGAATTTAAAGGAACAACGACCCTTTCGTCTTCCATAAATCCATTAGGATGGAGACTTCCCCTAAGATACTTTTCCAGCCTACCCAAGGCTTGTGAGTAGCATTTAAGCATCAAATAAAGGTATATATATATATATATATATATATATATATATATATATATATATATATATACATATATATATATATACATATATATATATATATATATATATATATATATATATATATATATATATATATATATATAGGAAGCACAGGAAATACGTATTGCTTAGGTTATTAAGGTTTATTTATACATTATAAGAATTGTGATGCAAAAAATCAAATATAAATTTTTTCATCTTTGATTAGTGGATTCCATGAAAGTTGCTAATATTAAATGTTTTCTGTGGAATATCCTTAAGTTTACTATTTTTTTAATTTCAGAACTTTCGCATAAACAAGAAAAAAATAGATCCATATGTTTCATAATGAAGTTTTGATTTGAACTGAAGTTTTTTATCACTTTTATAGGACATTCATATGGATAAAAAGTTAATATGAAAATAAAGGAAAATTACTCAGCGAGAGAAATATATAAATAGTTGCTAAATTCATGACTGGTAGGAGATCAAATCCATTGTAAGGAAAAATAAAGTCTGCAATATATGGCTAGATTTAGCAAAAGGAATTTTAAGATAAAAAAACATATAGATATGTTTTCCTCGCATATCTATTATCATCATCTACAAAGTTTGTTAGATTTCAAAGGAAACATTGTTTTTAAGTGATATAACGGAAATATGTTTAGAGAAAATAAATTAATATAAGAGATTCTAGGTTACATTTTACACGTTATTCAGCGAGCAATATTACAAGTTTTCATTTAGAAATTCAGTGAGCTCCAGTTTGAATATTTTCCCTTAGAAGAGGTACATGTAACATTATTGTCTTTTTATGGGTATTGTGAGTTAAGCGATGCAGAGATCAAGACATGTCCGATCTAATTAATTTGCGGTTAGTGCTTGTGGCCCTACCTTTATATTGGCAATCAATAGGTAAATACCTGTTAAAATATACTCTGTAAATGGATATGAGAAATATCTTCAAGTGCAGAGTACACAAACATCAGTTATACCTTGAATTAGAATTTTACTGAAAACATTTGTTTGTTAAACCAATTTATAGTAGTTCTGCTTGTACACTTAGATTCTAATGTCCGCCGACACTTAGGGGGAAATCGTTCGTCAGAGACCTCTAGTGTTATTATGGCAAACACAAATAAAGAGTTGCTCCTCTTGTCACTTTCAATGAAATTGGCGGGGCCTTGTCCAACCCAAGCGAACGATTATATATATATATATATATATATATATATATATATATATATATATATATATATATATATATATGTATATATATATATATATTCATATATATATATATATATATATATATATACATACATATATATATATATATATATATATATATATATATACAGTATATATATTACAAATAGATTTGCTATATCTCATACTGTGATATTACTTGTTTCTCCAGTATCCACTACAGATACACAAAACACAAACACAAACACAGAGAGACACACACACAAACAGGCGCTCGCACACACACGTGCAAACGCGCGAGCACACACACACACATATATGTATATATATATGTATATATGTATATATATATATATATATATATATATATATATATATATATATTTATATATGAATATATATATATATATATATATATATATATATATATATATATATATATATATATATATATGTACAGCATATATATGCCCTCTATTCATAATTCTATTACATTCCCTTTTCGGTCACCTAGGGCAACTCATCACCTCTATTCGTGACCAGGAACGGTTAGCAATGAAAAATCCTTGCTGTGTTGCTTGCTTATTCACTCTTTATTTCGAGAACTTCAACATGCTTGATTATTACCGAGGCCCGATTGCAAAATTAGATATAGTCATCACATAGTATAAATAATGAGATTATTTTGTTAGAATTAAATGGTGATCCAAGTAATGGGTGATTTTGCAACAAAAATGGCTGTAATTATTGAGCCGTTGTTTTGGGGGTTTTGGACGATTTGTTTCTAAATGATCCTTATACCAACATTTCGCCGTCTCCAAGTTAGAACATTATGTTCTGTAGTCTTCTTCATACCACAAGTTTTACAGTTAATATGCTCATTACGAAAATGCTCTACGGGATGATTTGCCCGCTTGCTTTGAAATCTACCAAGATATTTTCGATGAGTGGGATATTTATATGCCCTAAAAAGCCTAAACGGGGATTACTGACACATGTGACTTCGTTTTCAACAGTTTAACTACAAAAAAGTATTTCATAAAATGGAAGCCGATTACTATACTTAATAAGAGCTTGACGTGAAGAGTAACTTGCACTTTGAATGTCATAAAAAATTTACTTAAAAAGGTACAACTTTCTAGATATTCCTGTGTGCTCTGTTTGCGCAAATAGATAAGTTTCAAAGGTAATCATAGCCACTAAGATATCGGCAACTGAGAGGTACACAGAGGGAATTGTTAAAGTTACTTTACATAATGAGAATAAAATTCTAAATTACGAGGCAATATGAGGCTTACACCAAAATATATCACTAAGAAGACTGAGAATAACTGGTTTTTCATCAACTGAGATTTCCTAATGGTGTACAAGGTAGGCTGGGGAAGGCCATGGGTCCCTCTGTTCATGGGTGTTAGGTGATGCAAGCAGCTAACCGTCTGGTTGCTATGGCGGTCGATCAAGTCCTCTTCACGGTCGATCACAGTATGTATGTATATATATATATATATATATATATATATATATATATATATATATATATATATATATATATATAGTTAATCACAAAACCGGTTACACAAAACACCTGAAAAATTACCTCCAATAAGTTTATTCTCCGAAGCCTACTGAATAAATATTTACAAAGATCATATTACGCCGAATAGAAAGAAATCTAAACTTTAGTCAACCAGGAGAATGGGTAGGCTTTAGAATTGGGTTTTCCACAACTGACTATATTTATGTAATTAACCAACTAATGTAAAAATTAGCAGAGTATGATTAACCACAATGTATGGTATTTATAGACTATAAGAGAAATTTATATTCTGACAAAACTTCATTAGTGATTAAAACCCTTCAAAGAGAAGGAATAGGTGATTTTAATGATTAAAAACGTAATGATATCTATATATGAAGTACAGCAATACCAAAACATCATAAAGATATTTGGAATATTCCGATTGAAACAGACTTTTAATAGAGAGACCCTCATCTCTCCTGAATTATTCATAGCATTTATAGAATAAGTTTAGAAAGATTTCGATTGGGAAATTTAGTAATTAATATTAATGTGGAATACCTTAACCACCTAAGATTTGCAGACGACATAAATGTCTTTAGCAAATCCTCGGACGATTTTTCAAAATATGATAGAAGATTTGTAAAAATCAAGCAGAAACGCAGAACAGAAAACTAATATGAGTAAAACTAAGATAATGTTCAATGAAAAGGCATAGACAACAAATGAGGGTTATGGGTTAACATCTAGAGATTGCTAATAAATATCCATACTTAAGACTGACAGAAAGTGTTTCCCCAAGACTTAATACCGAAATTAAGAATAGTATAAGCATAAAATTCAGAGTTTTTGATAAACACATTTAGATTTGGAAAAAAAAGCCACATTTTCTAAAAAAGAAAAAAAAATAATGAGATAGTCGTACCATTATTTATTTAGGCATATGCATCAGAAATTTAGATCCTTACTAAAGCCCTAAAACATAAGTTCGTTGCCACAGAAAGATTTATACACAGAGACACACACACACACACACACATATATATATATATATATATATATATATATATATATATGTATATATATACATATATATATATATATATATATATATATATATATATATATATATATATATATATATATATATATATTTGAAAAGCTCAGGTACGCATATAATCTACCCAAGTCTATTAAATGGACATAAAAGCTTTTTGGGTTTCAAAGGAGAATCACAATTCAGAATAGATTATTAATCGTACCTAATTTAAGAAATCAATATCCAATAATGTATAAAACAATCTAAAAACGTACTATGTTTTGTATAAGAAATAACATATATAATATATTCAATTATGGAATAGGCTTAGGCAGTCACCGATCCAACCCTATGATACCTATGTTGGAAAAGAATTGAACTGTGTAAGAAAAGATCTATGGCAATTTCATTATGCTACGGCATCTGTTACACACCGCGGTAAAATTGTAAAAAAACAGTCGAGGTTATCAAGTTAATTAATCTATGCACACAAATATGTACCATATAGTTGATTAATGGGTAAACACTCAGCATAGTTCTGAGTTTGTGTTCTTGGTAGCCTAAAACAAAACTAGAAATTTAAAACACTGGAGACATTAGCATTCTGTATCTCTTTCCAGGAATAATATCTGCTACTTGTAATTCATTATGCATGGGTACAGTTATGATCTTTTTAAAGTAGGAAATAGAATATGATTTTGAATAAGAAATTGATATAAAGAGTCCCATTTACTTCATTTGTTACAAACCCATTAATCAGAGAAAACAAAAATCTCTGATATCTTTTTATATAAAGAAGCTGGAGTTAGCTGGAATGGGAGTATTCAACAGATAGTCTGGTTGCTAGGGAACTCGAGATGAATCAAAAGGTTTTTCTGTTTGTAAGTAATTTACAAGATATTAATCTCTTAACGACGATCCACAGTGTAAAGTGAAAATAGAAGTTATTACTGAGACACAAATACCTTACCATTTTTACGATCATATGCAGTACATATCAGAAGGTAATGCAATCAAACCCATTCATCAGTTTAAAGTAAGCAAAAGTAACGTTATAAATAACAGAAGATTTCTCATTTTACAGTATCTAAACACTACAGATCACTGAAGGTGTAAGTTCCACTTTTTTTTCATGATATTACAATAAAATGCACCAATAGATTAATGTATAATAAAACATCAGTTAATCATTTTGAACAGAGCAGAAAATATCTTATGGTAAATCGCCGACTATTTCAATATTTTTAGATAATTCTTTCATTCCGTATCTATTAAAATGTCCTTTCGATATTTAAATAACCAAACTGGCTTTGAATTTTAGAGAGTAAAAAGCATTTTCTCTGCCTTTGTGCATTTATCTATCTTATCGCATTGTGGTCATTGCTACTTCTGCATATACGTCAGTCATCTTGTGCATTAAGTAATATCTTCTCACCCGGTAAATTGTCAAGTCTTTTTCAATCTATCATTTTAGAACAAGATGATTAACTATTTTAGTTAGACTCAAATTTCTTAAACGTCTTTATTTCTCGTGAACCTTTCATAATTTTCTTGAATTCTGTGCCTTCCACAATTTCACCAATATATATTATTTTATCCTCTTGGCAAATGGAATGAATTACAAATTCAATTTACTTCATAAAATATCTCAGTTCCCATCTCGTTCATTCAATAACGATCAAGAAAATCATGAATACCCCATTCAATCATTTAACAGTTTACAATTATATAATGGATATTAATATACATCTTTTATAAAAAAAAAAAAATATTATCTATTTGAATTTCGATCATGTTGAACCAAAGATTAAAACAGGTAACAGGAGGTTAGGCAATGGAAATAGAGAAAGGTGAACAAACAGGTGATTAGAGAAACATTTTGGTCAATAACAATGGAACAATAAGTGCAGTGAGTTGGAAATATGGCGAGGGGCCCAAATTCATATGGGATGATGGATTTTGCAATTCCACAAAAACCTTTTGTGTTCAGTATTAAAAAGAGAATGGACCAATATAAAAAGGATGTAAACTCGTACATCGATCACCATTGCAATAAAACCATTGATTGATAGAGCAAATGATATACCCGTAGACTTTTCACAGAAATTAAATAGAATTTTTGCATCATGTAAATGTCCTGTATAGTTGATATATTTGATTACTGTGCGCTCTACCAAATATCAAATTCATGTTCTTTTTTCGTTCATTGTTTGATATAATGTCTCGTTTCTACACCACTGCAGGACAAAGGCTTCAGATTATGTCGTTCCAACTGCGTTTGTTTATGATTTTCCTCTTCCAGGCAAGGTAGGTAGTAACATGGTAATGGCACAAGCTACCCGTTAAGATACTACCGCTAGAAAGATATTGGGTCCTTTGACTGACCAGACATTAGTACATTGGATCCTTCCTTCTGTTTACGGTTCTTTTTCCCTTTACATAAACGCACACCAAATAGTCTGGCAAGTTCTATACATATTTTCCTCTGGCTTCA
>NC_090750.1:50670463-50672963 GCF_036898095.1 Palaemon carinicauda | reverse complement strand
TTAAGGCGATAGATAATCTGTCTCTTCTGCTTCTACTCCTGCAGCTTAGCGGTTGATCTTACTGGAATTAGTATGGACCGGCAGGGGTCACTTGCCTTAGATAATCAATGCACATCACAAAGAAATGGCTATCCTCTGATGAATTTAGACAATGAATACCTTATGAATTTTGTCAATATATGGAATGCGAGAATGACAGAATGGCACCCAGTACCTTACATACTAGTGTGCTAAGCCTCTCCCAGATTTTAAATACTAAAGAAAATATGAAAAATGGTAATTGGAATGTCAGAATCATGAATCAAACTGGAAATTTACTGCAAGTGTAGAATGAGTCTATGAAATACAGTTTGGATATCTTGGCCCTAGGTCAAACACATTGTAAGGCGATTGGTAAAGAAATTTTAGACCAAGGCAATACATATTGATGAATGATGATGACAGCATGAGCAGAAAAGGCTTGAACAGAATAGAGAGCTTTAAATTGTAAATTGTTACTTGTAAATTTTAAATAAAAGTAGTGCAATAAGAGTAATATAGTTGCCTATGCACCAACAAATAATTCCCCTGAAGAAAGGAAAAATGAATACTATGAAGAACTGCAGAGTGTAATAGATGAGATCTCAGAGAGAGATATCAACATTGCGTTTTTTGACTGCAATGCTAAAGTGGGAAAGAATAATCAAGAATAATCGGATTATTGAAACTTTCCGAGCAAGTCATGAAAATTACAAGGAATAACATGGTAAGAATTTCATGATTGATAGAAAAGTCAGAATATAAGCTAAAAATGGCTAGAGAGAATATCTAAACGGGAAAGCAGGTGAGGGTGACAAAGCTATAGTTTCAGGGAGTGGCTCTAGTGTAAGAATTGAAGATGTAACAACAGAGGATGGTGAAAGGTAACATTAATTGAACACTTTTGTGAGGTATTTAATAGGAGATATGGAGAGAGTATTTTGATTAATATACCTGAAGCTAAGGAGGACCTTCATGTGCTCATAAATAAATTAAGTGTGTTTAAAGTCGAAGCTATCATTAAAAAGACTCAAGAGATGTAAGGCCCATGGATACGATGGAATAACTGCTGAGATGATATTAGCCGATAATGGAGTGACCACCTGTTTATATATAAGATTATTTTGTAGAATGTGGTTTGAAGAGGCCAGAACCAGATTATTAGGAGTTAGGAGTGTTGGTGAAAATGGCAAAAATTCAAATCTGACTGATTGCAATAATTACAGAGGAACCACATTTACGTCAGTTGTCATGAAAATATATATTATGCTCATTCTAAAGAAACCAGGTAGAAAGATTGATGAAAAGCTGAGAGATGAACAAGCAGGATCTAGAAAAGATAGAAGTTGTACTGACCAAGTTTTAAGACATGTCGTATAACAATGCATAGAATATAAAAATACTCTTTTGATATGATTTGTGAACTATGAAAAAGCCTAGATAATGTCCACTGACCAATTTTATGGAGAGTTCTTTGTTATCATGTAGTTCCTCTCAAATATATAAATCAATTAGGTCCGTTCATGAGCATAGTAAATATAAAGTTGATGTTAGTGGAGTTCTATCAAACGAATTTCCAGCGAACAGTGGACTACTCCTAGGGAATGTGTTCTCACCTATGTGTTTTATCCTTCTCATGGATTTTGTAATGCTTAGAACTGTTGGAGATGGCGGAGAAGGATTGGACTGGATTGGTAACAGAAAATTATCTGTTCGTGAATATGCTGATGACGCTCTCCTTATTAAAAGAACATCATCGGACTTGCAAAGCCTGCTTACCAGAATGCATGAAATATCAAATGAGGTTCGGCTCAAAATAAATAGAAAAAAAGACAGAGATGATAACATAATATGCAATGATAGATGAAATATTATCGATAGGAGAAAGGATTCATTTGTAATCATATAAATATTTAGGAACTATGATTTTTACTACAGGATCTTCAGAATTTGAGTTTATTGAAAAAAAAAATAAATAAAAAAACAGACTATGCTAGATTAAGTAAAATTTGGAAATCAATTCGCTTGAAAATAAATAAAAAATATCAGGTTATTGAAGCAGTCATTTAACAAATCATTTCTCAATAAAACAAAAGACGAAAGTTGTCATAATTAGGTGTAAGATTTAGAGATTTATACCTTAAAACCTTACGTGATTGAAAAAAAAAATCATAAAAGCGTGATTTGTAGCCAGCCAAAGCAAGAGAGTGTATTAAAGTCCGGCCATAAAATTCCAGACCTCGAATTAGTTCAGCTTATGCTCAGGTCCATACATAACTAAACATCACAAAGGAAATAAATATATTTGATGACACACGAAATTTTGTATGTTGCCCTAGGTTTATAATGATCGTGCAAATACTTACATATACATCCACACACACACATATATATATATATATACAGTATATATATATTATATATATATATATATTATATATATATATATATATATATATATATTTACACACACATATATATA
>NC_090750.1:50660463-50662963 GCF_036898095.1 Palaemon carinicauda | reverse complement strand
ATTTGGTGACATCTCATTCAGGATATGATAGTATTTTGGGAGAAGGGATCTGGAAGAAGGATAATCCCGTTTCTTAAGCAGTGAATAATAGATCAAAAGAAGATTGGGTTGGGCAGAGAAGGGGAGATGATTGGAACATTTCTTCGGAACTGGGTCCGAAAGAGAGGAGTAGGGGATGGGAGGAAGGTGTAGTGGGAAATGGTATAATTGTTAATCTCTCCAAGAGAATGAATATTGAGGGAACTGGAAGGAATAAGAATTCTATTAGCGTAATGATATTTTGTGTCAACCATTCTTTCCTAAGGATAACAGAATATAGCTAATTCATTTTAGCCCTTTTATTTCCTCTTAGGCCTATTATATCTCTCTCTCTCTCTCTCTCTCTCTCTCTCTCTCTCTCTCTCTCTCTCTCTCTCTCTCTCTCTCTCTCTCTCTCTCTTTATAAGAAACGAAAGTTTGTTACATATATTTTGTATCAAATAGTTGGTTTTATACCGCGCAATATTGTATATCTTAGCAATCCATGTTTGCAAATGGTTATATTATTTATATACGATGTTCAGCAACCTGGTGGTGTAACGATAACTTTAGGTGTCGGGGAAATGACCCCTAAATTTCGATGAAGTCACTGGCCGCAGGGTCCCGAAATGTCACTTCAGCTTTCACTCCTGATGCATGTCGGATGATCCAACTGTAATTAGCATTGACCGGCATGGGTCACTTGCCTTAGTTAGACGCTGCTCATCACAAGGATAGCCTTTGATGAATCTACCCCATGAATTCTCTTTGGATTTAGTCAGTCAATGGAAAGAGAATATGAAGGAATCGATGCCAGTCACGGGCGCAAAATGGTGCAAAGAATATACAGGTTTAAAAACACTAAAGAAAAATTTATTAATGGTAATTGGAATGTTAAAACCATGAATCAGATTTGGGAAGTTACAGTAAGCTATGAATGAATTCATGAAATAGATTTTTGGATATCTTGGCCTTAAGGAAAACACGTTGTAAGGGGATTGGTAAGAAAACCTTAAACCGAGGCATATATATATATATATATATATATATATATATATATACATGTGTGTGTATGTATGTGTATATATATATATATATATATATATATATATATATATATATATGTATATATGATATATATACATATACAAATATATATGTATGTAATATATAAATATATGTATAGATATATAGATATATATATATATATATATATATATATATATATATATATGTGTGTATACATATATATAAATGTGTATATATATATTTATATATATACACATATTATATATATACATATATATACACACATATATACTGTATATATATACAGTATATATATATATATATATATATATATATGTGTGTGTGTGTGTGTGGGTGTGTGTATATATGTGTGTTTGTATGTATAACTATATATGTGTATATATATATATATATATATATATATATATATATATATATATATTTATATGTATATATATATGCATGTGCATATATACATATATATATATATATATATATATATATATATATATATACGTATATATAAATATATATATATATACATATATACATATATATATATATATATATATATATATATATATATATAGTATATATATACAGGCATGACATACTGAATTGGAAGAGAAGGAGTAGAAATGATGAAGACACTGTTACACGCAAAGTCGAAATCAAAGCTCTGAAATATAAGTATCATATTTTTCTATGCCAAAACAAACAATTTATCGGGAGAAAGAAAAGCTGAATACTATGAAGAACTGCAGAGTATAATAGAGGAGACAGCAGAAAGATATATGAAAATTGTAATAGGTAACTGCAATGCTGATGTTGGAAAGAAAAATCAAGATATAGAGCATGTGATGGGTGTTGAGGGTATTGTCGAAGTTGCAAATGAAAAAAAAAGTGATCTTGTCATTGGAAATACTCTTTATTTTCAATACAAGGACATCAAGGACATCCACACTTATACATAGTTACCAATAAAGAGAGAAGGAAAACTCTGAGAAATGTAAGAAGCTATAGAAGCGCAGAGATCTGTAGTGAAGACCTTCTCATTACCACACTGAAAATAAAACCGAAAACACACAATAGAGATGTAAATAGAATTTCTAGGTATGATAAAACCAAGTTTCTAAAAGATGAACACAGAGAATAGTTTTCAATTGAATGAAGGAATCGATTTACTTCCTTAGAGAATTTAAGAGATGATGTTGGTATCAAAGTTTTAGGACATTCAGTTACAAGAAGAAAGTCATGTATATTAAATGATACGTAGGATACTATAAAAAAGGAGACAAGGATAAAATTTGTTTGTTAGAAGTTTTTATGGAATTAATGAAAAGTACATGGTAGAACATGCTAGGTATCCTAGTATTGATAGCGAGGTAAAAAAAAGAAGCCAGGTATTACTGGTGAGAATATATTGATAGGAAAGTTGCTAAGCCTGACAAAG
>NC_090750.1:50650463-50655463 GCF_036898095.1 Palaemon carinicauda | reverse complement strand
ATTTATATATATACATATATATGTATATACACACACATATATATATATATATGTATATATATATACCTATATATATATATATATATATATATATATATATATATATATATATATATATATATATACTAAGGTCATAGTCTACCGCTATTCTTCGATTGAATCATACGCTAATTTTCTGGCCAGAACATCCTTATTTTTTACTTTTCAAAACGTACTCCTAACCCTTGGAAATATCTTTGGTAAAATTAAATAATTGCCCATTAGTCAAAACTATCCTAATTCTTTTGTCATAACTTTCTTTTTATAAAAATGAAAAAAAAAAAAACTATTTCCTTAAAATATGCTTTTTAATTCATATTGTTTTTCCATAATTATTAACAATTGATCTATAATTAATTAATGAATAAGATTTATTTAAAAGTCTTCATGTCTGCCCAATTAATTAAAGATAATGGCAATGTTTTCAGTGAACATATTTCATATATTAATGCAGAACAACTGTAAATGTGTGCTGTACTTGTAACTCCTACATTGTAATACCATTAATCAAATCACATTATGCAATAAGGACAATAAGATGAAATAATTACTTCACAATAGTTCAAAGGCAACTAAATTTTATCTTAGAGGAACCACTGGGTGGGTAATTTAAAATTACATCTATTCAGCAATATAAAAAAGAATATATATATTATATCTTATTGTTTTGCTAATTTCGTAGATATTTTGATACTTGCACTACAGTAGTAAGGTACTGAGTAACTTTATTTCAGTTGGATTAAGTTAATACCGCCTCCTCACCCACTTCCGACCCCCTCCTCATATTAAAAGAAGGAAATTTTTAGCAAGGAAATAAATTTGTTTATGATATGCCTTCTGTGGAAGAAGAACAGATTCCAGTATTAAAATCATTACAAAATCCATTACCATGTGCAAAACGGAATATGGGTTCTTAGTAGCTGCAAGTTTATCAGAATTTCATGTCCAATTTCCCTCGACTGCGCTTAGGGGGAATGGATTTTCATTTTAACACCTCCTATATGCTGAGAAATCGATGAGTTTGTCGACGGCATCCTCAACCCGACATGTCAATTAACCCCGCTTCTCGCGGAAATGTAAACGATGCTTTGAAGGTGCCGGTACCAGTGAAAATTGGAATATGAAATACTTGGTTGGGGGAAGCAACAACAAAAAAAAATTGCCTTTGGAAAATCTCTGGATCACCTTCCCTTATTTTCATGGTCTCCGTGGAGACAAAGAGCTGTGCTTAAGTTACATCCCTTTTCACGTGCTTTATTTTCATCTGATTTTCCTAAAGATAAATAAATACATCACTCAGTTGAAGGCTTGTAATATACAGTATATTTCGGTATCACGTTGTAAATGACGTTCACAGTAATAAGAAAAAATATATTGTCAGTATATTCATAAGTTTAGAGTGCAAATCAAGTCACTTCGCCTTTATACAACGTGACTTTCCCTTTGTTAAGGAAATTGTTGGTCGTCTTTTGTAAGGTGCATAAATCATGTAAACAAGAATAAATGCAATTTACATTCTTCAATCACTAAAAAATCATATATATTTATAGTTATGATCCACCCAAGTAAAATGTTTGTGCCAATTGAAAAACTAATTCACTTTTTTTGTGACCACAAATGTTTGGGAAACTTTCGCGCAACTTTTCAGGAGTCATACAAATATTCGATATTCCAATTTTATTTGATGACAGCACCTTCAAAGCACCGATTTCGAATCCTTGAGAAGGCTTAAATTACGTGTCGGTTTTAGGACGACTTCGGCAAACTCATCGGTTTCTCCGCATTTTGGATGGCGTGCTCAAGTTGATTTTTTTTTCGTTCAAAATGTGAAGATGGAATATATATATATATATATATATATATATATATATATATATATATATATATATATATACATATATTATATATATATATATATATATATATATATATATACATATGCTAACTTTCATCTAAAAAGTATGGACGTATTTTACATAGCATTAATTCAGGTCGTATCATTTAAGTTTCACGTCTAAATGTGCTACTTCAGCTTTTATATACAATTGGCTGTCATGAAATATATGCATATTAGAATGATAGGATTATACGGAGGAAGTCAGTAATGAAACTATTTCTATAAGACTGTAACATATGCTTACACAAACTGAAATAAATTTATTTGGAGTTTCCAATAATTTCGTATGTATTTGTTTACAAGAGCACGTTCTCCGTTTACTCCAAAATTATGCATTCCTGCAGCTCTCCTCTTTTTGTACAGTAATTAAGAGGTTCTTTAAAAGCTGGGAAAGAAAAAAAAAATAGCAAGATATATTGTGCAAGGGGGGAGGGGAGGGGGAGGGGTTGGTGGAGGAGGTACTAAGTGATCTGGAACTGACATAGTCAAGAGAGTCAATCAAAGAGAAGTTCGTGACGTCATCGGACTTTTGGTATATATTCAAAATATATACTAAATTAAAAATGGAGTAATTACTCAAAAGTGTCACTATTTGTGAAATGTATATTTTATATTAGGTAAATATTTGATATAAATCATATTAAATTGTTTTTTAAAGAAACTATTTTGAGAGTGACTAATTTTCCCAGACGACGTTTTGCTACACTTGAGCCATCTATTGACCACTGCCTAAGGATGCCTGATAATATCCCGCCAATGAAAACAGTCATGCACTGCGAAAATAGTCATTCTCGTAAATAGTTTCTTAAAAAAAAAAGATTTATTGTCAAGTATTACCAAATAAAATATACAATTCACAATTAGTGACACTCATGAGTAATTAATCAATTTTTTATTTATATATTTGAAAATACATTCTTCTTCTTCTTTAGATTGCCCGGAGCTTCTCTCCGGACAGGGGCTTTTTGACGGTGTGTCTAGCCCCTAATTCGAATATACAGTATATAAAATGTCCGATGACGTCACGAACTTTGATTGACTCTGTTGGCGATGTCTGTTTCAGGTCGCTAAGTACCTCCTCCACCAACCCCTCCCCCCTTGCACAACATATCTTGCTATTTGTTTTTCTTTCCCAGCATTTAAAGAACCTCCTAATTACTGTAAAATAGAGGAGAGCTGCAGGAATGCATAATTTTGGAGTAAATGGAGAGCGTGCTCTTCTAAACAAATACCAAATCGTATAATAAAATACTAGTTTTGTTGAAGTTGAAGCTAGCTGACTTTCAACTGTTGATTTAAATGCAATTGTGCGTTCGTTTTATTTTTGGTATATCTTCTTCATGTGTTTAAACTTTATATTCACATATCAAAATGTTTAAATTTTATGTTCATTTTATTGGAGTGTATTCGCTAAACCATTTCAGTCCTGATGAATAGTAACGGGAAAAAATGTGGCCCCAAATATTTGTCGATGTCTATAGAAAAGAGGGCCGTAAATTCTGTTTCCCTGTTGACCTAAAACTATTATGGCCGCAGTTTTTATCCGGTGACGTTGTCTTCGAGATATATATATATATATATATATATATATATATATATATATATATATATATATATATATACATATATATATATATATATATATATATACTTATTTATACATATATATATCTATATATATATCATATATATATATATATATATATATATATATATATATATATATATATATATATGTATGTATATATATATATATATATATATATATATATATATATTCATATATATATATATATATATATATATATATATATATATATATCTACATATATATAAATAAATATATATATATATATATATATATATATATATATATATATATATGTATGTATGTATATATATATATATATATATATATATATATAAATATATATATGTATATATATTTGAACATATTTCATTAAATATAAATTAAACTATTTAAATCACTAGGCCTACTATTCTTTTTCCATCAATAATATTTCATCTACGTCAGCCTACTTGATACAAAGAGGCCTTGTATATCTATTCAATAAATTTGCCTCATTAGAACAGAAATCCTCTTACATCCTATACTGGTTCAAAGAGATGGAGAGAAAGAGAGAGAGAGGGAAGGGGGTTGTTATCATCCTCCAGAGTGGCGCAAATGTACACCTCCGGTAAGGCCAATAACCTTTTGCATATGATTATAGATTATACTTCTTTCATAGAGAATCGTATTCCAGGTCGAATATACAGTAGTTCAGCACAATTATGAAAATCTTTTCTCCATATACAGCCAATTTCCTATTTTGCACTACGTAAATTCAATCTCAATACTTTCATTTACCATTACTGCAGTATAACGTGAACCAAATTAGAAAGGAAATGTATTGTTTAGCTAACTAATATACAATAGGCTTGGTGACATTAAAAGCCTCACCATGAGACACGACTTTGATTATGCACACTTCGATTGTTTAGATTATTATGGAAATTTAGTTACTATTTGGCAAGATTTTAGAAATGTAGACGCACAATAATTTTTGCAAATTTTTGGCCGTTTACAACGTTTTACAGAATTATTATTATTATTATTATTATTATTATTATTATTATTATTATTATTATTATTAGTTACCGCTACCTTAGCATGGTAGAAATACCGCCTATCAGAGCAGGGTTGAAACCTTTCCTAGACTCAAGTGTTATAAGTCCTTTATTTGTAAATGTAGATTCTCTTCCTTTTGCAGATGTGATTTAGTGATTAATTAGTAAATTTCAGAAATGATTGTATTAGGGTATTTTTTAACATAATTTGACAGTAAACATTTGTTTATCCGACTCTTTAGCAATGTAATTTATTGTCGTATATTCGATTAAGTTGATTTTGATGTTCCGCATAAAGATCTCTGCAACACAATAATGTCTTTACGTTAACAAGTAATTTTTAGGGACCTAATACAATTACTGTAGTGTTTCATTTACTAAAAAAACTGCATTATAAATTTGAGCTGATTTTATTATAGATTTACCAAAAAAAAAA
>NC_090750.1:50635463-50640463 GCF_036898095.1 Palaemon carinicauda | reverse complement strand
CCCTTTCGCCGCTTCTCAGAATTTACATCCTTCGTCAATGACATGGATCACATGCCTCTAGAGCATGCCCTAATTTGACATTCCAATAACTGGCCTGCCCCTTATGTAGATATCTCTCCACTGTGGCTGAATACAAATGCACGCTTCGACACGTCCCTGGGAAAATGAATCCCGTTGCCGGTGCCTGTCAAGACACACATTGTCCACCATTCACCTAGGATTTAATTACAATGCCTTGGCAGAAGCTCAACGAAAAGTTCCAAAGTACAAGCATGCAGGACAACATATACAGCACATCCCACCATTGGAAAAAGAAGACTCAAATGCCAGCCACTTTTGTAACGTTAGTACTGGTAGGCTACAACCATGGATGCCTGCCCCAAATGCGTTGACTGATGTTTGCTTTCACTCATGGACTCACATTTCCCTCATACCGAACTACTGTACAGCTACTAAAGACGAATTTCATTTGGCATGGCATTACTAAGAATGCTAATGCAAAGGATTGGGTCCACGTCTGTACTTCATGCCAAACATCAAATATACAGCAGCACACGGGTAGAGGAATGTGCTGCTTTCCTCAACCTCAGTATCGTTTTGCCCACAATCATGTCGATGTAGTATGTCCCCTACCCACATCACAAGGATATGGTTACCTGTTTATTGTCACTGAAAGCAACACTCATTAGCCTGAAGTCATCTCCATACAAACTGAAACTTCCCAATTATGCACATCTGCCTTATTCTCAGGGTATATATCAAGATTTGGTATCTCTGAGCATATTGCTTATTACAGGGGAACCCCTTTCACTTGTCATTTTGGGACATCATTATCAAATCTTTTGAGTATCACTCTACACCATACAATTGCCTATAACCCTGCGGGTAATAGAACATTTTCATCACACCCTAAAAGCAGTTTTGATGTTAAGCTGCAATGACTCTAACTCGTTTACAAAGTTTCCCTAGGTCAACCTAGGTTTAAGGACCACTGCTAAGGATGTCTTTGATTTTCAAGCAGCTGAAATGGTGCATGGCAATCCGCTGGCTGTCCCGACTGATTACTTTTTTTCCACCTACAGTCTCCTCCGACAAGCTCAAGCTCCTCCATCCCATTTTGAGAAAATTTACTCCCTTCTGCCAGATGCACAAGAGTCCAGGAAAGCAACACATACTGGGAGATTTTAAGATTGCAACGCATGTCTTCGTGAGCAGTGATATTAGCAAGTCACTGCTGAGAACCTTTTACGTGGGTCCTTTCCTGGTTATCCGTGTCACACAGAAGGCTATCTTAATTAACATTCGTAGCAAAGATGACTGGGTCTCCTTTAATAGCCTAAAACTTGTGATCTGCAGAATGACACGCCTACAGTTTGCCTCTCTTGGGCAAAGAGCCTTTTTCAATTTTTAGGGGGAGACATGTAAAGCACATTTTTCATTCACGCTCATACAGCGTAATTATATTATTTTCTTCATCTCTCTCTTTTTCTAGCATTGTTAATAAAAAAAAAAAACAGTTTAAGCTCGCCATTGCATGTTTCACAAGTTGTAATTTTTGTCTCATTGTTGCTCTCAACAGTTTGTTTATAAGCTCGTTACATTTCCTAGTAAATCAACTTCCAATCACCTCGCCTTTCGGTAAGTACCTAACAGCTACCTTGCGACAATTCGTTTCAGTATTAGAGACTAAATTACACCCATAGGATTTGAGATTATCAAATGATACTTATGGCATTTTCTTATATTGCAGAAAAATGTTAAGCAAATCGAGTTAATTCCAACAATGTTTTCAGCATCCTTTTTCACGACCTTTTTTTATCTGATTTGCATAAATGATACCTAATAAGATGTGAAAATCACTCGATGGAAATAATATAAAAATAAACACCATAGAGACACTATCTGGAATTTCTTAGGGGGGACAAAACGATATTTACTGCTAATATGGTAAATTTAAATAATATATATCATTTTCAACTAGAGTTTGATGCATGTAATAAAGTGTACTATCACTTATTCATTTACATGTTCAAGGATATTTTCATGACTGATTCGTGGGAACTATATCTTCATAGGTATATGCATGTCATTGTACTTGATTAGTTTACTGTAAATACTATTGTTATAAACTATAAGAAATATAAGTGGTAAAGTGATACTATGCCCTCAGTAAGGATGTATTATCTGAACAGGCTACTTCCATGGCATACACACACACACACACACACACACACACACACACACACACACACACACATATATATATATATATATATATATATATATATATATATATATATTAATGCTATGTCATTCCTAAACAGTAGATAATCTCTATTTCTACACTTCCCTTGCATGCGAAGAAAATGATGCGTTTGCCGAAGGCATCTGTAACCCTGGCCTTCTCGAATACAGGCCTGGTCACAGGAGGGAGGACGTCACTGCAAGAAATCAGTCAGGAGACCATACACACCAAGAGATCTCCATAGGGTAATAAGCTTGCTGAGAAAAATTAGATTAAGTTAAAAAATATAAATACAATCTATAATTAAAAGGTAGTGTAATAAAACTTTCCCAGGGAAATAGCTTGATTCCAGACTGCACTTACTTACCAAAAAAATAAATATATATTCTCTGTCTCAATGAGCGCGCTAACACTAGGGTTTTTTATATATATTATCCAGCTCTTGAAGAAGATAAAGGAAAATCATCATTATTATTAATGCAAAATCCTTCGTCATTGTTATACCACTTTGCGGCTTGTGGTTATCATCTCTTCCTTAATCAGTTACAGTACATTTACTATGGTTTAATTTAGGCATATTGAATGAACAAAATCATTCATACATATATTTTTCGCTCACAAAATACCACAAAAATATATAAATTGCTACGCATTTTATATTAATAAACATAAAATTTTTATAAAATTAGAGAGAGAGAGAGAGAGAGAGAGAGAGAGAGAGAGAGAGAGAGAGAGAGAGAGAGAGAGAGAGAGAGAGAGAGAGAGATATTTTGTTTTGAATAATAGTTGTTTTGAGGACATTAGTTACTTCCCATATAATTTTTCTTTCAATCTTATTCCAGAATCATGGCCATCATCAGATAAATCTATTCTAAATATTACTTCCTGACCAGCTGATTTGTTATGTCAACACTCTCTGCAAGGCTCTGATTAGCAATTTTGTGAAAAGAAGGAATAAGGATTCAAAACAGCAGGTAAATCGGAAAGAGATAGGACACGATCTCTCCACTCAAAGTGTATACTAGCACTAGGAACACACTGACCTGGCTTTCAATTGAGACTGCCTTGCGGTAACCTGACACGTCAATTAGTCCCTCCCAGGAAAGCGAAAACAATGCTTTGAAGGTGATGTTACCTGCGAAAATTGAAATATTGAATATTTGGCTGGCTCGTGAAGAGTTTGGTATAAGCTTCTGATAAAGAGAACTATTTCTGAACTGGAACTCAGAACATATAAATATTCTCGGTAGATCATAATAATGGATCTATGCATTTAGGAATTATTGATGGAAAAAAAAATACAGTTTTCTGTGTCATATGATTTTCTCTTTTTTATAAAAAATTAACAACTAATTTTCTTCACTGAGGGAATCACAAAGTGGTTTAATTGATAGCTCTTACGACAAGTTTTAGGAAGTACCTCATGATTAGATTGGAATATACTTCGGTATGACGTTGTGACAGGTTTGCAGTGATTGATATGATGCTTTCTTAATTATTTGGTCGGCGGCAGGTAATGGGGGAAAGGGCATAAGCGAATACGATGAAAACTAATCACTAGAAAGGAATAAATACTTTTTTACCTTTTGTTAGCTTGACCTTGACCTTTGACCGCATCACTCCCAAAAACTAAACGATTTGTCCTTGGATCATGGCCAATCATCCCACGAAATTGCATGAGAGTTGCTCAAATAGTTTTTAAGTAACACGAATCACAGAAAAACAAACATGCAAACATAAATAACTAAGTACTTGCCTATCTAAATATAAACTTGTGAGGAATATATAATGTGATTCGAAACACGTGTCGAGGCCAAGGTAATAAATGGGAAAACGTAAATGCTCAGGTGTATACAATATATACATATATATATATATATATATATATATATATATATATATATACATATATATATATATATATATATATATATATATATATATATATTATATCTATACATATATATATATATATATATATATATATATATATGAGATGTAATTGGATTTCGGCTCTAATTAGGCAAATCTAGGGGAAACGTAGACAATGCTCCATACTATCAAGTAGGTTGACGTAAATGAGTTGGTGAGCAAAATACCTATTATATTGTTTGTTATACTTTTAGATGTTGAAAAGAAATGTTACTGAAAGATGAATAGTTACGTAGTGATTCAGCAATGCTAATTAATATTTGATAAAAAAAGTCCAAGTGTTCTATAATTGTTTGTGTATATATATATATATATATATATATATATATATATATATATATATATATATATAAACACACACACAAAACCTCTTAGAAAGTGATTGCAATAACTCTTAGTACGATAACAAACCCACCTTTAGTAGCTGCCATATAGGTCATTCACCAGCTTATACAGATTTTCATGTAATCAACGATATATTTTCTTTTTTATTTTGATTTTATTTCCTACAATAGGAATTCTTTTAATTTTGTAGACTTGAGATACAATTTCTGTCAAATTCTAAAGTTCACTGACTAGTATAGTGTTACTTCCACCACAGGATGCACACCCACCGTCACAGACATACATATCGATATATATATATATATATATATATATATATATATATATATATATATATATATATATATATATATATATATATATATATATATTTAAATATATATATATATATATATATATATATATATATATATATATATGTGTGTGTGTGTGTGTGTGTGTGTGTATGTTCGAAATCTTACTGTGATTTCGAACAAAT
>NC_090750.1:50622963-50630463 GCF_036898095.1 Palaemon carinicauda | reverse complement strand
TACAAACATACCAATAAGCAAACTTTAAATATGATTAATTCTAGCAAGGATTTAACGTCTTAACTAATCTTCAAGAGCATTTTCAGGTGACGTTCATCTTCGGACACGGCTGATTCCATAAAATCTGCGATGCCAGTAAGACACTACAAAATCGAGAACATACTAGCTTGTGCTAAAAGAAATTAGCACGGGCCATTCCACTGTGTCGATTTAATTAAAAACTGTATATAGCCCCCTATCTCGTACCACCGGACCTAATTAAATGGAGGTTGTCATTTCCTACGATTGTGAGTGCCAGGCTCTCTTTTTTGTCCGGGTTTGATAGATGTGAAGACATAGGAGCTTCTGACTTACAGTTATGGTTGAGATGGTGATTTTAACTCTCTCAGTGATGGCAACTAAATGAGATAATAGCCTGTCCTTAGCCTTGGATTTTGGGTATGACGGTGACACCTTTCCCATCTCCCTTAGCTGGGTCACTGTTGGGATCTAAAAATCGTTATAGGTTCTTTTAATAAGTTGAAATAAATGTTTCCAACAACCTCCACTAAAATATGGGAAATTAATATAAAAATAAACTCACGAAAAAACATAAAACGTATATTCACAAACTTATATAGAAAATCAAGATTACTCTGATCACTTTAACTGACAAATCAAATCAATCAAAACATCAGTAGAAAAGGGGAACAGTCAGGAAGGTAGAAATACTTGACGGATAGTTTTCTGCAGCTGCTGAAACGGTACTGGTACAGAGACTCAAGGCTTGAGAACGTTGCAGAAGGGTGGCTTAAGTTCAGATGAAACTGGTACGATGACTGGATTCCAAGACGTCACAGACAGGGCGGCATCAAGATGGGACATCAGATGTCTTCTCCAAGAATTCGATGATAGTGTTGAACTCAGGCTGGCGGAAGGCATTGTTGGCTTCTACTCGTCACAAACAAGGAGGGCTGCTGTTTCAATTTGTCTCTTCTTCTCAGCCATAACAGGATTTTGGAGATAGTCGTTTGTTGTCTGAAGGGAAGGTTAGAATCAGGCTCTATCAGACTTCTGGTCTTCTCTGCTTCTTATTTCATTAAGATTTGGTTCTCATCTGCTTCGAACATAGCTCCTCTTTTGTGTTATGTCCTGTCCTCTCTCTCCTGGACAATCTCTTCTTGAAGTTTATATTCCCAAGCATGGGCGGAGTTAAATAGAGTGTGCATTGGTCTTTTCTGTAGAAGGCGTATTTTTTAAAAATTCTGCGTCTCGATTGGCCTCCTCTAAAACGCCCACTTCCATCACGCCATGGAAGCGTCTAGAAGAAATTTCTGATGCAATCTGGGCCATTTGTGAAGTTGTAATAAAAGGGCAGCACATGTCCTTCAATGATGACATATTTTATAAACAAGGATATCCCTCAGGCTCGGTTTCTCATATTAAACTGACTCCACTAATTAGGATGATGACATTTTGGCCAAAACAGGAGTCCCCTTATTGCTGCAGGCGCTCTTCGTCGAGGCTCGTATTACTTTCAAAATGCTGATGACAGTGAAGTAATGACAGGTATGACCAAACAATATAGTAGTAGAATCTCGTCTCGCTGCTCACGCTTTGTGAATAGATATTTTTGTCCTTAATAACACATTCTTTTAATAGTATTGTATATACCCATGACAGTCACAGCATCCTGATTTGTTGGTCATGGCATGTACCTGCTCAAGCATCTTGGTGGTAATAATATCACATTTGTTTATGGGCCTTTTTTTCAAATTCTCCAAAGTCTTATTCTGTGACGTTTCCATGGAGTATATGAGGGATTAGAAAGGTTGGGGGGAGGGTGGGTAAGAAGTTAGGCAAGAAAAGGGTGTGGCAGTCATGTGGCAGCATCTTAGGCCTATGATAGGAGAGTAGGGAGGAGGCTTACTTTTTTGCCTAATGAAATTACCTGAAGGATAAAACTGAAAACTGCATTCATTATTATGTAAATAGATAAGATGATAATTTCAATGGGGCAAAAAGTACAAAAAAAAAAAAAAATAAAACTTACAAATTTATAAGGAAAACAGAATAACTTTCGAACAGACTTACAAAACATATACATAATTCTTTCTTATACAACCTATTTAAGAGAGATTTATATTAATACATCACACCTCCCTACTTCTGAAAAAAAATTCCGGATGCAAGGGTGGAGATTTTCTAATGAAGAGCAACATCTCCTTCCTATTAATACAACCTGAGTGGGGTAGCCATTACATGGGGATTTTACTCATCACCCAAAGCTAAACTAATTGAATGCATGGCTATACAAGGACAGGTTTTCGACAAGGTGTGGGCACTTGCTGACGTCTGATGAAACTTCAGGCAGTGTTCTTGGAATAAAAGAGGCTATTCCAGCCATCTGTGGTTCTTGTTTCTTATGCGGTGAAGTTATTGGACCAGATCATGATCCATGAATCCCCTGGTAGAACCAGGATTTACTTGAACATATCCCTTATTGTATCTCAGAATTAACACAAGAGCTAAGACCCTTTTCTCAACTGGGTCATAGTTCTTCTGGTGCTTTTATACTTTCTTGTAAAATTTGCCGCAGATGTACGATATGTCAATTCCCTCTCCACAGAAGCACTGCGCCAGCTGCTACTCACCGACATATATGTGCAAAAAAGTTCCTTCAGGAAACTATCATTCTGTAACTGTGGGACCCTATGACACTATCCATTAAAAACCTCAAGGCTCTTATTCAAAACAGGATGAGAACACACTTGGAGTGAGGGACTGCAACAAGTGGTACTTACTAAATCATTAATTTGAATCATCTGGACTCCTGGCATAGGTTCTTTGCTCACAATGGCCACCATCATTAATGTGAACTTGAAGGAAAACTCCGGACTGACGGAATACATATGTAAGGTTTCCTGACCCAACACACAACCCACTAGGACCATCTCTCCGAAGCTCGGGAACTCATGAAACATCAATACTGAGTGATGCATAATGGTTTGCAATGCTATGGTATCTGTGTGATCTAAACCTTAATAGAGTTGTCTCCACATTCCCAAAATGTCACAGAACCTTTTCTCAACTGGGTCATAGCTCTTCTGGTGCTTTTGAAGCTTTCTTGGAAAATTTGCCATAGGATGTAAGATGCTACCTTCCCCTCTCCACAGAAGCACTGCTCCAGCTGCTTATCCACAGACATTTACACGCAAAAAAATTCCTTCAGGAAACTTTCGTTCTGTAACTGTGGGGCCCTATAACACTGTCCGTTAAAAACCTCTAAGCACTTCCTCAAAACTGGATGGGAACACAATTAGAGTGAGGGACTGGAACAAGTGGTACTTGCCGAATCAATAATTAAGATCATCTGGACTCCTTGCATAGGTCGTTTATTCACAATGGCCACCATCCTTAATGTGGACTTGAAGGAAAACTCTGGATTAATGGAATACATATGTAAGGTCTCCTTACCCAACACACAATCAACAAGTACCGTCTCTCCGAAGTTCGGGAACTCATGAAACATCAATACCAAGTGATGAATATTGGTTAGCAATGCTCTGTTATCTGTGTGATCCATACCTTAGTAAAGTGGTCTCCCTGTTCCAAAATAACGCAGAACCACAATACAAGAAGACTTCCATCCCTGCATTGATACTGTTTTTTGGTTTCCCGTTTTGGTTTTGGTTAGGTTAAATTCTAACAATGTCATTTGCCCGTCATTTATTGAGCTGCGCTGATTGCATCATGCTCAATGTTTCTTTAGTGAGTACACCCTTTTCCTTTTGACCATATAGGGAACATCTCGGGCTAAGCCAGGTCGCCACTCAGAGATGTGGCCTCCTGATGATTGAGTGTGGAATCCCATAGCACTGGAGGTGGGTACTGAAGCAACTGATAGCATTCATATGAGATAGATTTAGTAAAAAATTAAGGAGGCGTTTTACCCCATTTTGGAGCATGCTCAAGAATAGAATTTAGCAGATCTGCCTTTGGATGAGATCTCCTCAACTTAGTTGATACGTCCAATTCTTCTGGTATAATGGTGTCAGAATGTACCCCACTCACTTTTCTTTCTTCAAGGTAATCTCCTTATTTAGTATTCAAGAACAGCTCTAACTGCATCAGGTCATTCATCTAGTTTTAATTCTTCCTGGTTATTGCAATGTTGATCCACCGCTCATAGACTGTGCTCACTTGAAGAGCCAATGTAAAGTGCGTTTTGTTTCTTTTCCTTTTCAAATTAAAAAATCATTTTGCAATATTCCTCGGGGAAAAGTGCCATACCGTTTAGAATCCTATCCTTAATGGTAGAATATTCCTGACCTCCTTGAACATTTAGGGTGGTATATATTTGTAAGGCCTTCCCTTTCCATTTTTCTTGCAAGATGTGTGTGACCATTCTTCCTGTGGTACACGGCAATTTATGAGTAGTTTTTCAAATGTAAAAAGGGAATCTTTTGGGTCTTCTACCTCCTAGGTGGGCAAGGAATTTTCACATCACTAGAATACACCCTGCTTTGCGGTTCTTGTTTTCATTCTCTCTGTGACAGCTGGATTTCCTTCGTGAAGCCAACCCATGCTTCCTTTAATGCAATCACCTAAGCTCTGATTTCCAGTTCTATCTACTTGAGCCCTCTATCCTAGGAAATTATGTGTGGTTGGGAGGTACACACATTGGAACCATGGGAGAACCACCTCATGGAGGAAAACTGATGGTCTGGAGGTGCATTGGCCACATTAACTTGTAAATCTAGTATAGATCCTCATTATCATCAGCCTCATCATGGCTCTGGTTATGACCACTGAACAATCCTTGCAAATGAACTCTCTTATGAGTACTTAGAACCTTAATATCACTAGCTGTGCTATCATGCCTCAGATTAGCTTTAGTGTGTGCCATATTCAGGGACTGAATTGTAGTTGCCAAAAACTGAGCAACCCTACTCAGAGCACCAGCAGCTAAGCATAGTGAATCAGCCCTCTCACAATAAGATAGAAATAACTTTGGATAGAAAAATACAGAACAATAAATATCCAACGCTGTTTTGAAGGATGTCAAAAGTAATAGAAAAAATCAAGGATACTTTAGAAAAAATTGAACAAAAAAAATCATCCCAAAAAGATGGGATAAAATTAAACAATATAGAACCTCAACACTCAACACGGAGAAGAGTATTGGAATCAATAATACAACTATATAAAAAAAAATAGTAATAATACTCTGCAGGCCCTCAATTCTGTTATGTAAGGGTCTAGCCCAACGAACAAGATTAAAAAGAAAAAGACTTTGATAAAGGGAAAAAGAGAAGAAGAGAATATAAGATGGCTGGAAAATAGGCCAATGCAATAAGTGAAGCCAATAAGTGGAGGGGAGAAAACGTATGTAGAGAGGAGGTCAGGATCAATGCAAGGCTAAAGTCCACACACTTTTCAATAGTCGCCAAAAAAAAAAAAAAAAAAAGAGAGAGGAAAAAAAACTGTCTGGCTTGATAATGCCAGTACATAAATAACTAGCTTTGTTTTGTTGAGTAAGATTTCACATTATTTTAGTGACAAAAGGAATAGTAAAATAGTGTTATCCACGGTTATACATAAAATAAATGGACACAGGGAAATAAATATATTATTCTACATTGGCTTATTTACAAAGGGGGAATTTAATCCCAAACACAAGATAAAGTATACACTAGAAGTAACATTTGACACAATTAAAATAGAAAGATATATATATATATATATATATATATATATATATATATATATGTATACATATATATATTATAATATATATATATATATATATATATATATATATATATATATATATATATATATATATATATATTTCCCTGACGAATAATAAAACTATCATATACAGTACAGCACTATTACAGGTAAACTTCAAAAGAGCATAGAAACAATAACGCAAGACCTTCCACTAGCCTAAAAAAGGACTCTAACCAAATATCTCCCTACCAGACTTGATTGAATGTCTTTCTTCCTCATCTTCATTATTGATGTAGCACTTAGCGTTGTCGATCCTCGTCCAACTTGTTCCTTAGTAAATGGCGACTGAGACTTCGAGGCCTTCATTTCTGTCTCCAGACTGGAAGACGTGCAGTAGGAGTGTCTTAATTCCAGTGCTGGTAGGAATGGGGCAGATAAGGCTCTTGGTGATGGTCTCTGAGTAAGTGAGGTAGAGGCCTGTCCATGACTCCCTTCACAGCTCTCTTTGCTGGGCAACAGGGTCGTGGTTGGCCGGTCACGGCGAGCGTCTGGGCATGCCTCTTGATGGTAAAAATATCCTGCTTGTTCACAAGCCTTCGTTGCATGGAATTTGCTAATATTCACGCAATTGCATTTTCCTGAAGGTAGCTAAGAGATTAGAATGTGTTGTGAGAGCTTCGGAAGAAGGGTGATTCAGACATGCGGTAGCCTCTTAGGCCTACTGATATATAGAGTGGTGTAGGCGGATATCTGTATTAGATTTGGTGGTTATCAAGATTCTGTTTATTTCATTTAACTTATTAACGTAATAAAATCAAACCCCTGGAAATAAATATTTAGTGATAAATTAAAAGTTAAAACATTATGAAAACATGTCAAAATAATTTTTTTTTTCATAGTTATATAGAAAAAAACTGTCTCCAGCATTTTTCTCCCATTTGATTCAATATGGCGGTACCATATATTGGCCATTTTATCATTCCGTCACAGAAAAAAATAATTGTCCTTTATTTGGAAATGGATAAATTACTTGAATAACTTACGGAAGCTACAGTAGTATCTACAGCTGAGTCCATGAAATTACCAATAATAAGGATGATAAAGACTTCTGATATCCTTCCATCTCTAAATTTCCTAAATTATTTAGATAGTTTATTCTTTAGTTTCTGGACGGCAAGTTTCAAAAGCAATGAATATGATCTTGGAATTAGCGTAGTTAATAGACTTAAAATTTCAATATATCCATTTAGAAAAAAAATGGATTGTTGTACACATGTCTGATATTTTTAGTTATTATTCGTCATTGTGTGATGAAAAAAAGATTCTATTTAATTGCAACTTAAACGTTTAGCTGCAATGCAGTAAATGGAGGAATACTTGGTTTAAATTTCTTTTTTTTTTCCTAAATAACATGGCGTTTATTCAGATGTATACTTGTATCAGAAGAATATTCCCCGAAGAAATTTATTTACATAACTGTAAAAGGATTATTATTATTATTATTATTATTATTATTATTATTATTATTATTATTACTTGCTAAGCTACAACCCTATTAGGAAAAGCAGGATGCTATAAGCACCTGGGGTCAAAAAGGGAAAATAGCCCAGTGAGGATAGGAAACAGGAAAAATAAAATATTCTAAGAACATTAACAAGATGAAAGTAAATTTTTTTTATATAAACTATAAAAACTTTAACAAAACAAGCGGAAGAGAAATAAGATAGAATAGTGTGCCCGATTGTACCCTCAAGTAAGAGAACTCTAACAAAAGACAATGGAAGA